>NC_142354.1:36091712-36249475 GCF_059441175.1 Urocampus carinirostris
TTTACAATACTTCTTCGACAATGTCATTTAAAAATAAAATGCAGATCACGCCTGCTGTTACTGCAAGTGTCCAACAGATGGCAGTAATGCACCGTATATAACCAAGGGCCAATCAACATTGTCAATACAGAGTTGAGCATTGCTTAAATTCCCCTCGATTTTGTCAGTTTTCATAGAAAATGCTTAAGTGTAATATGCCAATAACTATGGAAGACTATGGAAGAATCGTAGCCCTTTTTTTGAAAATGTTATAAAAATACAAAAAAGGAGATGCTCAAAAAAACAATGTCTTACTTAGTAGTAGGTCAGGTAAGAATGGGTCATAACAATAACATTATAAAAGGTCTATGCAAATCTACATGTTGATTATAGCTACCTAATTCTTATAGGTCGCTGAGAAAAGATATTTAATAGCTGATAGAAATGTCACTTACCATGGCCTTCGTCGGACGTCGTAGAGGTCAATCTTGTTTGGAGCTCTCCAAGGAGTGGCTGCGAAATAAAATGGATGTGTTCCACTTCACTGTAGGATTTTTCACCTTAGATTACATCAAAGTCATAATTTCTTTCCACCTATCCGGTTACCAGTACACAGACATCTGATAACAAATCGTTCCGCCGAGAAGCTCGAGGGTCAATTTAGACGTTATCTGGCACTGAGTTATAAGGACGGGCGCGCGGTCGTCTAGTTTACCTGGGTAGTAGCGCGTCACTCCCGTTGCGCTTCCAAACACTTGCCAGCGGAGGGAGCTGTCATCTCGACGGTTCTCGATGAAGACTCGCTCCAGGGCTTGCGTCCAGTTTAACTCATTCAAGATGACCGGAGCTGGGGATGCAAATAAAAACACAAGGATGTGTTAAGGTGAATATGCCAAGACTTTCTTGATGTGCCTGCTAGCATTAGCGATTCACAGACCCTCTCACTAAGATCAGAGGCTGGTGACATGGATGCTAGCAATGCCAATAAGCTTTGTCAAAGCACAGACTAACAATTGGTGTATACTCAACCGAGCCGATTTGTTGGGAAAATCATGATTATGTAAAAAAATGAAATGTGTTTTTCTGCCCATGTATTCATGTCTTACATGAAATTTGATATATCTTATATAAACCGAAATCCCTCGGTTTCTGTGATATAAGAAGACACTGAGATCCTTCGGTTTCGGTGATTAATGGGGACCAGAACCACCCATGAAAAGTGAAAATCCATTGGATTTATTGTCATTATACAAAAGTAAAACGAAATTGGAGGGCTTATCCTTTCATTGTAAGAAGGCAATTCAGAGAGCGTCTGGCTAGCTGCGTGCTAGCATCGGGTGTTCTCAAATCGAGCCAGATCTCTGCGATGATTGTTGGAGCGGTTTATTCACACGCACGACGACTTAGTCTCACTTGAAGATAAAGCAGCTGTAGACTAAAATACTAGTCTTGAGTTTTTTTATAACGCTCAAAGAGGAAGTTTTGGTAGGTATAGTATGTACCACTTACAATTTGTAAAATTTAATCATTATCTGTTATTCATTCATCCTGATATTAGAGTTAAAAACAATCATTAATTCACACATTTTCAAAAGTGCTTATCCGCATCAGGTTTTCAGGGTGCTAGAGCCCAGACCAGCTGAAATTGACCAGTTGACGGCTTGCCAGCTAATCACTGGGCATTTGATAAATATAGATAAATATTTTTATCTTGCATGTATTTTAGGATGCCCCTCAAAACACATACAAACCCAAAAAAGGAGTACTTTCGTTAAAATCCATCAGACTCACTACCAGGTCATGTTGATAAGGGGCGGCAGTAGCTCAGGAAGTAGAGCGCTCGTCTTGTGATCAAGGGATCCCAGTTAGAATCCCGGCTCGTCCGTGTTACATGTCGAAATGTCCTTGGGTAAGACACTGAACCCCTAATACCCCCAATAAGCAGGTGAGCGCCTTACATGGCTGCAAGGCTGCTATTGGGAAATGTGAAGCACATTGTAAAGCGCTTTGGGAAGTCATTGACTTGAAAAGCGCTATACAAATGCGGATCATTCACATCATTTTCACTTATTTTTAATTAATTTCAAATTCCTATTTTATTTTTTTTAATTTTTAATTTCATTGATTTAATTTTCACTGTGAAAGTGTACTGAAAAAAAATGTAAATTGTATTTTTTAAATTGTATTTTATTGGAAAAAATTTTTATGGGGCACCCGTAGCAGCAAGATGGTGGACAATCATGTCAGCTCCCCTTCGGGTGAGTGTCATATATTGTTAAGTAACTACAAATGTCTTGACCTACGAGTATTAAAAAAAAAATCCATTTGATTGTCCGTGTATTTTTGCTTAGTACTGTATTCAAATTAATATTGTTCTTTTTAACGGATGACATTTTTTCATCCCTAGGAGGCGCTAGATAATACACAATGTCCAATAAAGTCAGAAAGTTGGCTAGATTGATTTTATGCTCTTCCTCGCAGTTTTCCATAAGCGTACGCTGTAAATAGTGAAATTAACAAAATTACTCTCTTAAACACAGTCCAAATGCCAACTCAAACCCCCCAAAAGATGAAAAACGATGAGTTTATTGAAGCGCATCTAAGAAATGCACATACTTGCACGTGCCACAAAAGCAGTTTGACAGAGTCTGCAATTATGACTTAAGCCAGGTGATAGCATTAGCGAGTAGAAAAACTCAAAATTCTGGACAGCTTCTGTATTTATGTGTTTACGCTGGAGTACCCTCTCTCTCTCTCTCTCTCTCTCTCTCTCTCACTCCTCTCTCTCTCAATCTCGGGGCGGCAGTAGCTCAGGAGGTAGAGCGATCGTTTTAGGATTAAGGGATCCCAGTTCGAATCCCGGCTTGTCCGTGTTACATGTCGAAGTGTCCTTGGGTAAGACACTGAACCCCCAATAAGCAGGTTAGCGCCTTACATGGCTGCACAGATCACGGCCGCTATTGGGAAATGTGAAGCACATTGTAAAGCGCTTTGGGAAGTCATTGACTTGAAAAGCGCTATATAAATGCAGATCATTTCATTTCTCTCTTCTCTCTCTCCCTCTCTCTCTCCCTCTTATATATTTGTGTGGGTGACATGCTGTTGGTAATGTCAAGTCATTTTTATTTGTATAGCCCTTAATAAGATCAAACATCCAGTTGGATCCACCCATCTCTGTCTGTCCCTCACCCCCTCATACACCCCCCCTCCGGAGGAAACAAAGTCTATAAAACAAAGACAGTTAAAACATCTTCTTTGTTCCTTTATCTCTTTGTTTTCCTTATCCTCACTGTAAAATGTGGAACTGGAGTCGTCCAATTTCTTTGTCACAATATATCCCTCGTTGTATCAATGACAATAAAGGTATAGTCTATTCTATTCTATTCTAATCACAAAGAGTCTCAAAGGGCTTCACAAGTTATTACACAGACTATTTTTTCAGACTATTATTACACCATGCCCTGATCTGGAACCAACATGAGGGCAAGGAAAAACTCAAAAACCTCAACATGAGGAAAATGAAGAAACCTTGACAAGGGACTGCACATGTGGCATCCCCCTTTCAGGATTACCAGACAGCAAAGGATGTTGCAATCACAAATAATACAGGCATATCAAATCATGTTTTTGAGGATGCCCCAAAAAAGGAGTGCTTTCATTAAAATCCATCAGACTCACTACCAGGTCATGATGATAAATATTATTCGAAACAATTCTGCAAAGGACGTCCGAAAACGACCTTGGGGAGAACACGTGTGAACCATCGGTGGCCATCTTGCAGGACATCAGCCTAATCTGGCCGATCTCCGAACGGTCGGCGAGGAGAAACGGGAGATTACCTTGGAAGAGGTGGTATGTCACCCGCAGCGGGGTAGGGGGGTATAAAGGGAAAGAGGTTTGTGTTTGTGTGCAGGAACAGGCTTTGAAGAATTATTTTCAAAGGATTTGACAGCATGAAGTCTAAATCGTAAGGTCAAATATACTGCGTAGACTGTATGACTCTCATCACAGACACACAAACACATCCACAAATAAAGAGCTTTACTGTGTGCAGTTAACATTAAGCTCAATGGCGAGTGCAATCGGGTTTTAATAGGCGGCCGATTAAAGTCGAAACCATCAGAGGACAAATTCAACTGGCTTATTTGAAAGAAAAACGTTACTCAAATTACTTTTAGTAGTGTGAACTCAAAAAGCTCCGATTTAGCTCAGTTGTGATCATTAGCAATGTTGTCAGGCTGTTCAATTACTGCTCTCTTTCTGGAAAACCACTCACTAAGAATTTCTGTCATCTTTGAAAGATGCATCATGCAACTGCTAAGACCAGGGGTGAGCAAACTACGGCTCAGGTGCCACATGCAGCCTATTAGGCTTTTTAATCCGGTCCACCAAAAGAAAATGTTAAAAATATAATGATGATTTTTGTAATGATAAATTATTTCGGTGCCACTTTTGTCCACCAGTGTCCGTTTGAGTTTTTTTTATAATGCATATTATCACATTTAATGTTTAAAAGGCAAAAAATTGTTTAAATATATACTTCTTGGCCTAATTTATTTTGATTCTTGTTGGTGGCAAATATTTTGGACTTCTCTCGCATTAATGTAAGATTGCACTTTTATTTTTTTTGTGAATTATTATTCGAATTTAGAAGCGCCGAGTCACGTTTTCCAAGCTATGTTGTAAATATGTTTTGCCTATTTATCTTTATAGTCTTTTCTCTTTTTTTCTCTTTTGAGTCCCAGGACTGCCAATCTCGTTACCTACAATGTTTCACAACGTTGATCTCAATGAAAATTCAATAAAAATAGGGGCCTAATATACTGTGTTTTTTATATCAGTGGAACCCAACGTTTTCTGTACCATGAGCCAGTTTAATATTTGACAATATTATCGCAGCCTGGCTCAGTAAAAACAGAATAATAACAAGAACAATAAAAATGATAAGGCTAAATACACTGGGCCATTACAAGACCACTAGGAATGTAGATGACATAGGAAAATGCATTAGATTTGATCTCATCATCACACTATTTTTCCTCATGGTATCACGTTGCTGAATAAGTGGAGCCATGATTAAAATTATGTATTGAAAATATAGTATATTATATAATATTTATAATGTACATTTTATTTTGGTGTTTTGTTCATAGTTTAAGTTGTCAATAATTTAATTTAATCATAGCCCATGTACTACAACGTGATGAAATATAATTCCATTACAATGTCATCTACATCTCTAGTGGTTAGGATTCTGCACTGTGCTGTGAATCGGGTTTGATTCCCATTACATCTAATGTGGTGTAAATTTGGTCAGCAATGAAAATATAGAGTAATCATCGTATATGGTAAGATACTAAAAGCACAACTGAACTTTGAGTTCTGTTAAATGGGTGTCATATAAGCAACAATTAAGGCAATTTTTTACTTATTTCTGTGCGACCCAGTACCAAATGACCCACACCTCTATATGATAAAATCTATAAACAAACATAAAATGATATGTGACATGCACATATAGATGCCTGCATGTATATTTATTTGTAAATACAAATAAGAAAGTTTGGATAGGTCTACTATACCAACCCCCCATGTATTACCAAAGTACAGTGGAACCTCGGTTTTCGAACGCCTCTCAGTTCTAACAAATCGGAGATTCTTGCTTCGCTGTTCGGTCAAAAATTCGGAGTTCGAACGCCGGTAATGCGTGAGTGCGTACGCTAGAGTGCGATGCTGAGCGGCGTACGGGTGTAGATCGTGTATTTTTTAATTTTTTTACACGTTGGTGTTAGCGTAATCTTTCGTACGGAAGATTACGATAACGCGAACGTACAATTAGCCTGGGTTAGCTTTATGCTTACGTTGAACATTCAGGTAAACATTCAGGGTGTTGGAACTGAGCCCAAAATTCAGGGTGTTGGAACGGAGCCCCCTTTCCAATGAAGCGCTAGGCACTTGTTGTGGAGACCCGGGTGCTAAATGACTTGTAAACGACCTGATTTTTTTATTTTTACACATTCATGTTAGCGTAATCTTTCGTACGGAAGATTACGATAACGCAAACGTACGATTAGCCTGGGTTAGCTTTATGATTCGAGGCAAACATTCAGGGTGTTGGAACTGAGCCCAAAATTCAGGGTGTTGGAACGGAGCCCCCTTTCCAATAAAGCGCTAGCCACTTGTGGTGCTAAATGACTTGTAAACTACCTGATTTTTTTATTTTTACACAATCATGTTAGCGTAAACTTTCGTACGGAAGCTTCATGTTTACGTTAAACATTCATGGTAAACATTCAGGGTGTTGGAACGGATTAAAACCATTTACATTATTTTTAATGGGAAAAATGATTTCGGTGATTGAACAAATCGGTTCTCGAACAGGGTTCTGGAACGGATTATGGTCGAAATGAAATGAAATAATGATCTGCATTTATATAGCGCTTTTCAAGTCAATGACTTCCCAAAGCGCTTTACATTGTGCTTCCCATTTCCCATGATCTGTGCAGCCATGTAAGGCTGCTAACCTGCTTATTGGGGGTATTGGGGTTTTAGTGTCTTACCCAAGGACACTTCGGCATGTAACACGGACAAGCCGGGATTCGAACTGGGATCCCTTAATCCTAAAATGATCGCTCTACCTCCTGAGCTACTGCCGCCCCGAGGTTCCACTGTATTGGCTTGAGACTGAATCAGCCCCTCCGCCAATTTCTTTAACCGAATACACCCCACGACTCAAAACGTTCGCCCACCACTGCACTAAGCAGTAAGGATGTTCAAATATATCATTTTTTGTGATTTATTTGATTACTCAATCAATACAGACAGATTTAGTACAGACATATAAAAAAAGAAAACAAAGCATATTGTATGTTCCTTTCTCCCAAAGACACATTTTTACATCGGTCTAGATTTCAGCAACGCATATTTTGAGAATATCATAAACCCGAAGAGCACGTTTCGATTTCACCTGGCCAACAGGATTCTCAGCCAGCGGTCAGCAAGTCATCTGATTAACTATTGTAAAAGTATTATCCTTTAAGCGGCAGTTATCACAGCCTGCCTGTTGTCAAGTCCTGACTGTTCTCTTATCTGAAGGGAGCCACTAAGTCTGGAATGATGGCCGTCCCATGTCGGCCAAGGGCAAAGAGACATCCCCCCCATAGATGCTTTAACTGACGTCAAAGTTGTCCTACCCTCCCCCTAAATAACTTCTCTGTGAATGATAAAAAAGGCATCCAATTTAAAATAGTTCTTCCAAAACTGTTGACTAAGGCTCAATCCCATTACTTCCTCTTTCACCTACACGCTCATCATTTTCTTCCCCCATCCATTACTGGGGAGGGCAAAGGAACCATTCCTCTGAGAATGAGGATCATACTTCCTGATTAACATTACATCACTTTTTGCTGCATTGTTGTGACGTGAAATATGTAACAATTGGTCGTGTGCGGCACAGTTCTGAGGTCATGAAATGGAACATTCCTGTGTGGAGTTTCCATGTTCTCCCCGTGCTTGTGTGGGTTTCCTTCGGGCACTCCGGTTTCCTCCTAAAAACATGCATGTCAGGTTAATTGGCCGGTTCAAATTGTGTCTCAGTGTGAAAGAGCGAGTGAGTTGTCTGTCTCTGTGTGCCCTGCGACTGGCTGGCAACCAGTTCAGGGTTTCCCCTGCCCACTGCCCGAAGATGGCTCCAGCACCCACCGTGACTCTACTGAGGATAAGCGGTGCAGATAATGGATGGATGTTCATTCCCTTCCATTTTTTTTCTTTTTCTTCTAATTTCACTAACTTCAAAACAGTAATATTTGAACTGTAATCTTTGACTTGCAGAATAAATAAACAAGCTGCCAGGAGAGTACTGTGCTTTACTCATGTTTATTCTTCCTCATGTACTACCTCACCTGTGCCTTGTGCTCTTACTTGCTGATGAGGCGTGGCTAGGGAGAAGCTAGGGCACTCCCGACCTGACTTAGTGAAAACTGGCTTGTGTCTTACTCTTCCTTCTTATATCATGCTTTGCGAAGGGTTCAGAGTATCGTACACTCATTGTGAATGCGTTTTGATAAGGAAAAGGGGAGGAATGAGCTTACCATTCAATAATGTACAAAAATTGGGGAACAATATGAAAATAAATAACAGATGGAAAAACTAAAGTTGATAAATTGTAATTCGAGAATTCTAAAACAAGAGTGGCCATAGGACTTTTTGGGGAGTATTTAAGGCCTGACAACCATTTTTTAGCAGCCTGTAGTCTATGCTATAAATCTTTTTTATACACTGTACAGCTTCTTTTTAGACATTCAAATATGCAAGTTTACTCTTTTTTTGTGAAATTGGATAGATTTTGGAACTTCTAAACTGATCTTATATGAAAAAACTTAAGGTAGAAAGCACACGCAAAATACACCACGGATATAGGTGTGCATGTAAAATTTTAGCTTGTTCACCTCAACTTTGTTTCAAAATAAAGGTTTGCATAGCATGCTTGCCCAGGCAGCCGACAGGCCCCTCCAGAGCCATCGTTAATCTGCGCCCCCTCTCCCACAGCGTGCGGTATCTTTAAAAGCTGAATTCATCAAGGTGCCGCTCCCCTTGACATTTGGAGCACCCTTGGTTTGGTCCCCTTCATGCAGCACCACACCTCAAAAAGCATCCCAAGATCTAAATTTATGAAGCATGTCCGTTTGAGATTGTTCCTTCCAGTGATCCCACCGCCCGCCCTTCATCATTGCTTCGTATTATTCACGCTTGTATATCTGAGTGAAAGAGTTATCTAAACAGATAGGCAATAGCGCCCAATGACTATGCTAAAGAGAGGAAAGTCAACAATGAAGAACAATTAACAGCTTTTTGGAAAAGAGGCAAACAAGTTTACACCAAAAAAGTGCACGCACACACAAAAGCATAACCACAAGTAAAGCCGTCTTCGGCACTGAGTCTGTTAGTAAAGCTATATACAAATGGCTGCATGATATACCGAATTCACAGAGCACAGCACAGTGTAATCCATCACGAGGGCTGAACACACAAAGTGGGCCCCAGGTTTAAAATCCATAACGTTAATGGAGCCAAAGCTATTAGTCAAGTCGCTAAGGAAGAGCGGCGGCCATTAGGGATGCAGTAGTTTACATTTTGTAGGACGGCTGTGCGTTGTTTACAGCAGCTCATGTGAACGCGTCACGCAGCTGACATTCGAAACAGCTTCCTTTCAACATCTCGGTAAATATCTTTTTTTTTCTCTGCTGTCAACTCTTTCTGCAGACTACATAAAACAAGGTCGACAGTCAAATGGGTGTTATTATGGTAAATGCAGCAGCAGAACAAGCAGCAAATGCAAGCAAGATGCATCACAATGTTTTGGGGCTTTTAAAGAAGAGCAACTAAGCAGTCCTTTTGACAATTTAAATGTTGTCTAAATGCGTTTTTTGTCATATTACCGTAATCGTGATAAATAAGTACTCATGGTTAGGTAGGGTTACTTTAACTTGATTACTTTCAATTACTTTTGGATTACTCCAATACGAAATATGCTACTAAAAGACAAAAGAAACTAAATATGAATAAAATTCTGACTCACAAAACGTGGTAAGCTTTCTCTCCTGGCTTTGATCTCTTTGATCTCCGGCAAAACTAACATAAAATGCGAATAAATCCAAACAGCTTGCCAACATCCTTTTTGCCGTTCCATGTATTCCGTTACTCCCCAAGCCTGCACAAAATTTAGTCATTTTATATAATAATAATATATAGGTGCGCCTTGTGTATGCACAAAATCGGTTTTCCCCCGAAATGTGGTGGGTGCGCTCTATAGTCCGGAATTTTACGGTATGTACAATTATGTGTAATTTTTCATGTAAAAGTCGCTCTGAAATGAAAATTTAGGTGACCTATAAGCCGGACAATCGGATGACTAGCGCCATTCGTGAGGCTCGCATTACAGTGAGTTTGCTGATTTTAATGAATATAAAGGTAAAATATATGCCCTTTCAGTGTGCACATGCTACAGTGGTTTTAGTATTTGGATTTGGACGCATTTAGTTCTCTTTCCATCACGTTGACCCCCTACGGGCTTTTAAATCTAGTTTGATGCTAAGAGGGCTCGAGTTGAATCTCCAGTGGGGCGTAAGCGGCGAGACAGGGGAGAAAGCTTCCTCTGCAGCTAGGGGAACCGGCGGCGGGCCATACAAAATACACGCTGCCGGCCAGCATGCAAACTCCTCTCATTAGCACTTTCCATGTTCAGAAACAATCCTGATATTGTTAAACTTTCCCCAAAATAAATTCAATGGAACTCATTTTTGTCCCCTGAACAGACTGAGTCTTGTGCCTCCAAAATCTATTATGATATATGAAATGGTTGACTGTGCAGCCCTTTGAGACTGATTGTGATCTATATGACTGAACTAGTCATTATCTAAATCGCCCCTCAAATGTTTATCAAAGAGTTTTTTAAAGCGTTCTCCTTAAAATCTGTCCATATCAGATGTATTGTTTTATGAGGGAATATTTTCTATTTTATCATGCTCCGCAAAAAAATGATTTAAAAAAGCGATTTTTTTCTCATGACAGTAGTATACGAAACTCCGATGTTCATATGTGTCGACCGACAACAACGTTTTCTAAAGCTCCTGAGAAGATAATTATTTAAAACAGGTCGCAGACTGCAACAAGCCCACACATATTTTACACGCATAAACACTGCATTTACCACAATGCCACAGTGATGTACGAAAGATAGACGGGAAGAAAGAACATAATTTTAATGTACAGTACATCTGCCCTTTAATATGATTGGATAGCTCTTTCCTGCAATGTGTTTGTACGTAACAGTGTATTCTTTTTAAAAGCATCTCATCTCATCTCATTAGCTACACCGCTTATCCTCAGTAGGGTCGCGGGGGTGATAGAGCCCATCCCAGCAATCATCGGGCATTGGGCAGGGGACACCCTGAACTGGTTGCCAGCCAATCGCAGGGCACACGGGGACAGACAACTCACTCGCTCATTCACACCAAGGGACAATTTGGACCGGCCAATTCACCTGAAATGCATGTTTTTGGAATGTGGGAGGAAACCGGAGTGCCCGGAGAACATACAAACTCCGCACAGGAAGTCTGGAGCTGGATTTGAACCCACGCAGGAGGTTCCCAAGACATGAACTGTGCCGCACATGCGCTAACCACTGCTCCACCGTGCATGTTTTTGTGAATTTAGTTTGCATAGAAGTTTCTGTTTAATGGTAGGCGCCTTATATGGCTGACTCCCTATTGGTGTGTGAGTGTGTGTGTGAATAGGTAAAAGTGAAGCACATTGTAAAGCGCATTGGGAGGTCTTCATTGACTTGAAAAGCACTATAGAAATGCAGACCATTTACGATTTACCAATGGAATTTGCAAATAAATCCTAAGTCAATATCTTTTATAAGAAATGATTGCATTTATTTATCGGATCATATATATATATATATATATATATATATATATATATATATATATATATATATATATATATATATATATATATATATATATATATATATATATATGTATATATTGCTCAATACTGTAAACATGTCAACATTAGTAAAGTACAGCGAGCGGCTAGCAAATAGTTGGGAGCAGAGGGACGCATGAACTTTGAACTCCGAAAAAGATTGTCACAGCTCCTATTTAGACAGCGCTCTACATCTTGTTCCTTCTTGCATGCAAAAGGAAATACAAGTGCATTTTCAATTTCTGCCAAAAGCTTATGCGTAGTTTGCATATATGCACACTAGATATTCACACTTCTATAAAATAGTGTGATCCCCACGTAGTAGACTATAGACAGTAGAGTGTATTCAGTCCAATGGGAGCTAGCCACCGATGCCATTTATTAGCCAAACAATTGTGTTACCCCTATTATGTGAATGCATGAAGCAAAATATCTCTATATCAACAAAGCTATATGGTTGCTTCAAATTCCCACAAGAAAACTACTCCAAACAAATTACAGACTATATCTTGAAAAAATCATAAACTACTACAATCGTATGACAAGCCACTTCTGCACAATCTTTACAGTCTCATTCAAACTCATTTCCCCACACTATTTAAACCAAGTGGGATGCTCCCAGTGTTCTCGTTTGCCCGCGTCCCTGCGTCCTAGACGCATCGTTTTTGCTGGAGACGCATCGT
Organism: Urocampus carinirostris; assembly: GCF_059441175.1. Taxonomy (NCBI): domain Eukaryota; kingdom Metazoa; phylum Chordata; class Actinopteri; order Syngnathiformes; family Syngnathidae; genus Urocampus; species Urocampus carinirostris. The sequence continues at coordinate 36,103,868 of NC_142354.1, forward strand.
GTCAAATCAACGTGCGTCCCTAGGACGCAACTATTTTGACACAAAATTGTCATTATTACCCGATTACATTTTTTTTTAAAACAAAGATTTACCGCACTCCAAACTTTTTGTCAGGCAGATCCGGCAGATGTTGTTTTGGTCTCGCGGTTCGAGTTTTCGTCTGCACGCTGATCTCGAGTTTGAGTTGTGTAGTCCGTCTCTTTTTGGAGAACCGTTTTTTTTGGCTCAACTCATTAAAGAGCCGGCTCTCAAACGGCTCACTTGCTTTGATGCATCATATTACGAATGATTATGTTGTATAAAGAAGTTAAGAAAAAAAGGAAGTATAAAAGGAGAATATGAAAAAAGACAGGTTTGTGGCGATCCTTTTTAATTAGTATATTACCAACAATAATTTAATGCAGAAAATAAATTAATAATTTGAATAAGAAAATGTATTATTCTACTCAATTATATTTGCATGTATTTTTCTTTCTACAGTGAACGTCCAAGCGACTTCATTTTTGAACTTTTTTTATAATAAACCTCATTCATGTCGAGCAACTCAGTGTCTCAACAAAATGTTCATTAACAATATATATAATACAGTGGAACCTCGGTTTTCGAACGCCTCTCACTTCGAACAAATCGGTTCTCGACCAAAAATTTCGAGAAATTCTTGCTTCGCTTTTCGTTCAAAACATCGGAGTTCGATTGCCGGTACGCTAGGGGCGATGCTGAGCAGCGTACGAGTGTAGATTGCCCCCACCTCTCGTTAAGAACTGTTGTCACGGCAACGCGCACTCCTTCTCTGCTTTCGTTTTTCAAAAGCGGTGAAGGGAGTGTTTTAACTCCTAATTATGCCTCGGAAGAAGGTTGGTGCAGGCAGCAAAGTTGCTACAGGTGAAAAAAGAGGAGTAGTGCCTACAAATATTGCATTTAAGAAAGAAATAATAGCAAAATATGAAGAAGGCGTGCGAGTTACCCTTCTTTCAGGAATACAGCATGGCTTCTGCAGACAACCGTCAAGGTAAGAAATCCTACTCATAATTATTTTCTTTATCCTTTAACTGCTCACCACTTGTTGTGGAGACCCGGGTGCTAAATAATGTGTAAACGACCTTATCTTCCGTACGAAAGATTACGCTAACGCGAACGTACGATTAGCCTGGGTTAGCTTCATGTTTACTTTCGTGGTAAACATTTAGGGTGTTGTAACGGATTAAAACCATTTTACATTATTTTTAATGGGAAAAAAGGACTTCGGTGATCGTACAAATCGGTTTTCGTACAAAGAAATGGAACGGATTATGGTCGAGAACCGAGGTTCCACTGTATAAGGAAACACATGTACAATATAACATGTTAAACTACATAAATAAACATGTTTGGAAAAAAAAAGATTTTTTTTGTGTTTTGTAAGGGAAAATACGTTGTTGGGACCCATAGATTTTTGAGCATGCGAGTCCCCGGGGCCCATCACTTTTCAGAGGTAAAATGAACACTGTGCTCCTTTATTTTGTTATTTAACAACTTAACGGATGCACAGCAGCCCATATGGAGATGCGCCTTAATAGCCTGCGTATAAGCTTGGGTCCTTTCATAGGCAAATTCTGCAGTTCTCTGTGCCTTCACGATAACTGCGTCGATTCGCACCAAGGCAAAGTGACAACATGACATATTGCATTATTCCGCAGGACAGGGCGCCACACGCAGCGGATTTAGACTCCACGTTTAATGAAGGGACTTTCCACATCCAGTCGGGTGGGGGTGGCTCTTTTATTCCCTGCTGAGAGCTGTGACTGCGTATTGTCATATAAAAGGTGGTATAGTCAAGCGCTATCAGGACTCACCACACACAAACATGAACACACAAACTGTAAATCCTTTTCTAATAAAAATGGGAGAAAACTGACGTTCACACATCTTATTGAATATACTGTGGGTAGTAAAGTATTTAGTCAACTATTAATTGTGCAAGTTTTTCCCATGAGGCCTGTTGGTATCATAGGTATTCCTCAACTGAGACGGAACATGACATGGAAATTTGTCCTTTTGCCTTCGAAGAGAATTACTCCTGAAGATTTAAACTCCATGCTTCAACGAATATATGGTGATCTTTGGATACATTTAATTATTTTTTCTCCTCTAAATAATATAACTTGTTCCCAGGGTTGAGTAGGGTTACTTTAACTTGATTACTAATTACATTACTCCAATACCAAATATGCTAATAAAAGACTAAATAAACTAAATATGAATAAATATACTAAATTTTGTGCAGGCTTGGGGAGTAACAGAACACATGGAACGGCAAAAATGATGTTGGCAAGCTGTTTGGATTTATTTTCATTTTGTTTCTGTGGCATTTTATGTTAGTTTTGCCAGAGATCAAAGCCAGGAGAGAAAGCTTACCACGTGTTGTGAGTCATCATTTTATTCACATTTAGTTTCTTTTGTCTTTTATTAGCATATTTGGTATTGGAGTAATCCAAAAGTAATTAAAAGTAATCAAGTTAAATTAACCCTACCCAACCCTGCTTGTTCCACAAAAATAGGTCATCATACCATGGGACATGCTACCAAGTCCTCTTTTGAATGATCCAAATACAGTTCTTTGAGGTAAACTTTCGGCATACTGGGTTAACTAGAAGGTCACGTCTGGAACTGCAGGACTTGAGTCCCTGGCGGTGTATTGTGTTATTGATTGTAGAATTTGTTATCTTCAATCAAACACTCACTCCCGTATGTTGTAGCTTTTGTTACCTTGGTCATTCAATCACTCCTGTGTGTTCTAAAATTTTGGTTCACCGTTCTTGTGATTATTTAGGGACCGTGAGCTCCAAAAGGAGGACCGCCTTGCTGGCGACAGACCACAGCACCATGTCTAGCCGCAATGATTTCTTTGGGCAATTTCCGTGGGGAACCGCAACTGCCTTTTGAGGATGACTTTCATTTTCATTACACTGGCGGGTGAGAGGAAACTTCCCATGATTGATGGGAAGGAGGCAGTGGTGTTTTTGAAAGCACTTTCCCAGGTAGATGGACGACTGGTTGTTTCCCGTCTTCAAACTTTGACTATCACTGCCAGCTCCTTCAGGACAGCATCATTCCGCCATTCGTAGCGGCCTTGGGACAGTGCCATCTTGCAGCCCGAAAGGATGTGCTCAGGGCTAGGGTTGATGGTACTGCAGAGGGTGCGGCTCTCTTCAGTGCTGAATCACAGGTATGGAGATTTTTAGGGCAGTAATGGCGTGTTGTGGGTTGCCCGGGTCAGGAAGCTAACCCTGGCTTGAGGGATCTTTCACAGGTTGGGCCAAGACATAGGCCTGTCCATGACACCTTCCCCTTTGCACAGAAGAGGGGGTTCACCCTGGTTGAGACCAGCTCGCCCTACTCGGACCTCACTCACCTTCAACAGTCACATCACCTGATGGTATAGTATGTGCTGGTATCGCCATACTTTGTATTTGACTGGGAACCCGCTCTGATAGATCTTGGCAAGAGCATCCACAAGCTGCTTCTTCACAGCCTCACTCGGCTTCTTGTCTGGGACCTGGATGGCTTGACCTTCATTCTTGCCCAGCCTACAAGTGCTCAATTATCTTCAGCAGTCTTGATGTACATGCTGCTGTCTGGAGAATGATGGTGACATCATCCATAAAGCCTTGCAGCGGTGGTAGCCTTTGGCAGTTTCAAATTGCCGACCATCTTTCTAGTCCCGATGAGGAGGATTTTGAAGGCCACGATAGAGAGAGAGATTGAACATCCCATCGGGATGCCCACTTGAAGCTGCTGCCATCCTGTTGTGAAGTCATGGTGGGAACAGCAAGTCTACAAAGTACTTGGCAACCATGCCTTTAATGCAGTCTGGCGTATGGAAGAAGTCCAAGGTGAAGCTGATCAGCTGGTGCAGGACGGACCCTTAAGCTTTGACAAGATCCGGCCAAACAACATTGAGGTCGCTCTTCTCCCTCATCGCCCTTTGTATTTGCTCCCAAATGATACCCAGTGCTCCACGCACCCTGGCATTCCTGGGACTGTTGATAATACTTATTTTCATAATAATAAAACCATAATTTGCAAACAATTTTGGACAACCAAGCACTGTGTGGTAAAAGCAAGGAAAATATCGTTGAGACACATTAGCATCAGCGGTAGTGATTGTTGTTCTGCATTCACACAATGATTATTTCCAAGATGACATTAGGAGAGCACTCGTCTCAAGCCGTTTTTCGTAACAATCACGCGGGGGGCAAATAAAAGTGGTTTCCGCGCTTATCTATGGTCGCCGCGTCGTAAGCAAGCAAGACGAGGAGGAAACTATGAATGTTTGACCCGGGCTAATTAGAAAGTTTGCGGGCTCGGTGGCGGCAACGAGCGGCTGGATAATGAATCATAAAATGGTTCATTACTGTGCTCAGGGAACACTCTCCATCTCAATAAATGGACACAGGGCCTGGCAGACAAATCAAACCAGGATGCGTACTCCGCCTCATTTAGCTTCTGGAAGGATCACAAAGAAAGAAAAAGAAAGGGGGAGGGGTGAAAATTCTCTTGCTCTAAATGGTTTCTATTATTGAAGCGTCTCATCTGTTACACTCTCCCTCACTTCAATTCTTTCTATCTTTTTCCTCAATTGTTACCTCCCTTCCTTCGCTCTATGAGACCATTGTCCCACTCGCCAGATTTGCTTGGATTTTTTTTTTGTGTGCAGGAAACCAGCTTCTCATTATTAGCAAAACTCAAAAATCAGTATGCGTTTAGCTACTTTGTTACTGAGCTTATTGACTTGAAAATATGAAATCGACATTTTTTATGAAAGTACAGAAATTCATTTAGAAAATTTAATAAAGAGACAAATCCCAGAGACAGTTCCTTTCCAAGGCGCTTCAACTCCCTTGTCAACCATGCAAAACTGAAAATATACATTTTCGTAGCTGAAACTGTGATTGCACTACTTTTCGTTGCACTATAGTGACGATGCACTTTTATTTCACTGCGCTATTTTTATAACTTGGGCTCGTCTCTAACCACTAGGTTCTAAATGTTTTGCCTGTTTATTCTCCATCCATCTATCTGTCCATCCGTTCATCCATCCATCCATCCATCCATCCAACATCCATTTTCTGCAGCTATCCCAGGCACAAAGAGATCATTCACATACTCAATCATACCTATTGTATTGTAATGTATTCCATTCAAATAATTTGAGGAATTATTTCAAGATAAAAGAAAAGTTAATATTTAAAATCATATAGATTGAAATGCGTTTTTAATTTTATTTTATTATCTAGAAAATTTACAAGTATAGAAAAAAATTAGATCATAATAAAAAAAATTAGAAAAGGGACAAACAACTTACATCATTTGAGGTATTCTTTTTTTCAAATGTATTCCTCTTAGAAACCTACTGAGATCCGACTCGAAAATAAAATTGAAAATATACAATTCTATCTATCCATCCATCACTCCATCTATCTATCTATCTATCTATGTATCTATCTATCTATCTATCTATCTATCTATCTATCTATCTATCTATCTATCTATCTATCTATCTATCTATCTATCTATCTATCTATCTATCTATCTATCTATCTACCTACCTACCTACCTACCTACCTACCTACCTACCTACCTACCTATCTATCTATCTATCTATCTATCTATCTATCTATCTATCTATCTATCTATCTATCTATCTATCTATCTATCTATCTATCTATCTATCTATCTATCTATCTATCTATCTATCTATCTATCTATCTATCTATCTATCTATCTATCTATCTATCTATCTAACTGATACCAAAATTATTTTTCTAATTACAGTTAGGAAAACCTTATAAATGTTCCTGCCCATCACCACTACCCTCGACGCCTACTTTATGAATAGTAGGACTCTGTATTTATCTAGATTTGCTTTTTTTGGACTGTGTTTTTGTTACCCATTATTCAATTTCCTTCTTCTTTCAGGAATCTCAAATATACGGCCCACGGGCCTCATGTAAACCCTGTGCATGTCAAAGAAAAAAGCAAGTCTCTAGGTCATATGTGGAAGTGTCCTTGGGCAAGACACTGAATCCCTAATGCCCTCAATAAGAAGGTTGGCGCCTTGCATGGCTGCATGGCCACTATTGGTGTGTGAGTGTGTGTGTGAATGGGTAAGTGTGAAGCACATTGTAAAGCACTTTGGGAGGTCTTCATTGACTTGAAAAGCGCTATATAAATGCAGACCATTTACCATTTCAATCAAAAGTTTAGATACGTGTAAAACCAAATTCTCTCTGAGGCTACTAAAGGGCAGTGTTGAGTTCTTATAGCCCAGTGATTTGGTTCATGTGATAACTGCATTCAATCAACTGTTAAAATAAACCAGTAAATATTCCCCCACGATGTTGTTTGTCAATAAATGCATGGAGTTGACATTCTTTTACTGATCCGGCCTGCCTCACAACAGAAAACTGAGTTTAACAGCCCTACTCTACGGAGCGCCTTTTGTTACTTCCTTTGTAATAACTGTCAATTTGACACGTGTGTCCGCATTTGGATTCTCTCTACCCATAATTATTTATCATCAAGACACCTAAAATCCAGCACACCTCTTTTTAATAGACTTAGCCCATACCTGATTCTACAATTAATCACAGTACAGCAAAAGGGCCCAACAGGAGAGACATAAACTCCATTCACAGTAAACATTTTTAAGCCCCTTCCCTCGGTGCAGACGCTAAACAACAATTCCAGACGCTATACACGCTCCAGTCCTGAAGTCACGAGTGGGCTCAATCAAAAGGCCTTTATTCTCCGACTCATATCTCCAGTCAGCGGAAGCGGAGCTGCCACAAAATGGCTCCAGGAACAATATGTAGGCCTGATTGCTCTATTGTGATTTAAATTCGGCCTCTGACATCGGAAAATCACTGACTGCACACCGACTGTCGCCTTCTGACAAGATGTGTCTGGAGACACAGCTGGGGGCCATTGTTACGGGCAGGTGCCGAACGTTCTTGTACCACAAAGGTAACACGGACCCAGAAAAAAGCAAAATGACAGCGGAAAAAAATGGTGTCAGTCTTTATGTTCTCCGCCTTTTATTTTTCTGTCGATGGCAAAAAAGAACGGACACTGATAACAGACAGGTAGAAATGTTGCCTTTTGTCACTTTGGCAGCTTCACTAAATGGTGTCAACGTGAGGGGTTGTAGGGCTTGGGGGTGGAGTCCGTGTCTACACAGAACAGGTGTAGGTGAGCGAATGTCCAATAATATAATGTTAGCTTGCAGAAAGGGGACTAGGTAGAGCTAAAATGGCGCACGGCATTATCTCAGAAGTGACAAGCCATTTTCCAAAATAGACGTTCGATGCCGTATCCTGCTGCTGCTTACGGCAGCATTAATTCAAACTGGCTAAGCATTTCCCTTGGTGATTAAGGGAGCGGTGGTGTATTGATTGGAATAGAAAATTTAGATGTGTGTTGCCCTGCGCATATTATTTAACTTCAAGGTGCTGGCCAGCAGAAGAATTATGCTAGTGCTAGTGGTGTGTATTTGTTCCTTCAGTTGAAGCAAAAATGTTTAACAATGGTTGGAGCTACAGTAAATTGGAAACACATATGAACATTTTATTAAATCTTAACTTGAACTGGCGAAGAATTCTTGTTTTGGGTAATACCCAACGTAACTATGGCATTTGATATTATTTGCAAGTATAATATCAGTTTCCATTGCTACGCAGATGACACTCAACTATATATTCCGATGGAGTAATCAGTCACACAAAATTGTGGAAATTTGGAGGCCTGCCTCACTGGATGTCACCCAACTTCTTGCGCCTTAACTCTGAAAAGACTGAAATGTTAGTTATTGGTCCATCTAAATGCGTTGACTTGTTCTCAAAAACTGCTCTGAACATTGACAAATGTAATATCACCCAGAGTGACTCAGTCAAAAATTTAGGTGTCATATTTGACCCCGATCTGTCCTTTCAAACACACGTTAAGAATGTTACTAGAACAGCTTTTTTCCATCTTCACACCATTGCTAAAATTCGCCCTATGCTGTCTCAGTCGGATGCGGAGATTGTTATTCATGAGTTTGTTACCTCCCGTCTCGATTACTGTAATGCAGCTCAGTGGTAGAGCGCATGCTTTGCATGTATGAGGCTATCCATTTTGACTTGTTTACCTGACTGCCAGTTTTGCACATCTGTTTAGCTGCTACTCTTGCACTCTTTGCACTATTGTATAATACTATACATAGCCATAATTATTTAGTATATTATTAGTACTTCAATACTCCAACTCAATACAACATTTTATTTATATCTGTACATTCAAGGAAACTGTGCGGGTCAGATGTATCGACATTTCATTCTGTATACACGTGTACAAGAATGACAATAAAGTATATCTGAATCTGAATCTGATCTAATATTATTACTATTATTATTATCAAGAACTCAAAATTATTAATCAAATTTGATCATGTATGTTAATGATTTCCTAGGGGCAGTTAGAAAACCGATATCACCAATGCAAAAACTCGTTTATATATATATTTTACATCGATTCCATTTTTTAATTTCCTTTTTGACATCTACCTAAAGCTCGCTGCTAACACTTTCTTGAACTTTGATGTCTGTAAAGGGCTGCCTTCTTGGCCAAGATTTATACCGTGATGTGCAATGCCCAATGAAACATCCTGAAACACAATCTGTCATGAAATTTAAAAAAAAAAATCCAATCAATTAACTAGCAGTTTTAATAATGTTTTAGTGCCTGGTAGTAGCCGACACTTTGTAATTAGAAAATTCAGGTTATAACTTTGGAAATAGCAGCAAGTAACAAATAACATATGCTTGGATTCTGGGTACTAAAGGTCTGATTATACAGCCAAGTGGTTTGAAAATGGTTGTAGCTCAGAATGATGATTTGTTGTTGTGCCTGCGTTTGTTCTCTTCTAATCGGTGAGCACTTAGTCTTAACCGTGTACTTTTGGCCTCATAAAAAATAAAAACAGTATGACAGAAGTCACGCAGCGCGTTTATCATTTTTAACCCCGCGGGTTAATTCACAGCCATGGAAGTCAACGTTATGATTAGCATCTATTTCCGCCATGACACAGCACAGCAATTTCATGTTAATGAACGGAGTTAAAAGTCAGGCAGTCTCCATTAAAGCGTCGAGCAGAGTGCTAATAACGAGCGCTGGGATGCTTACAGCCTTTGTAGATGTCGGTTGGAATCTGCACGGCGCTGGATGAGTAGTTGACCTTGTTTTTGAAATTGGGATCGTCTACAAACTCCAGCTCCAAAGACGACGAGCTCTCCAACGGATTTTCCTCTTCTCCGTCCTCCGTCTACACTCACACACATGCACATAACACAAAATCAGCATAAAATAAACAATCGAGCTGATATGAATAGGAAATACGTGCAAATTCAGTAACGCGTTCTGTCAAGGCCCATGTGGCTTTGCCGGTCCATCTGTTATTTGCCTCTGGTACTGCAAACACTGGCATTCGTTTGGCATATATTCTGCTATGTAAAAGCCAGTTTCTACTGCATGAATACTAGAAAACCGCAGCTGAGTCAACAATACACCAATGACTGGTCAATTTTTTTGACAAGACATTGAAAAGAGTCTCATGGATTCTAGAAAGTTTCCATGTCAAAGCTCAATTTATTACTTTGTCTTCATTGATGGGTCGCCAGTTGCTTTGTTACGATTCTACACTATCCGTATTTCACTGACGCAAGACTTACCTGGGTTTTTTGGTCCAACTGAGCTGTACTGCTTTGGGAAAATCTCAAACTTGCTGGACAAAATTTTCCCCAAATCTGAGTCAAAGAGTTCTCGGACCCCTAACACATCCGTCTGTAGTGGAGAATAAGAACTGGTGGTGGCTTGCAACCATAATCTGTCAGGTTTTTAGTAAGTGGCATAAAATAAATGTGTTTACACATTCACCAGGTTTATGGCTTGCAAAGTGATTAGTATTTTGATGTTTTACATAGGATTACTTCTATTTTCGATTGTTACATTACTACGTACAGTATACCCAAACCATTTTCATTGAGGATGTCTAAGATCATTTGAATATCAGTGTTCTTCTTGTTCACAGAGAGCACCATTCTTGGTATAAAAGGCGTTTGCAATGCATAACAAAAAGCAGTTTTCAGAGACACACCATACATTTAGGAATGAATGTGCAGTAACAATCCTCACGTTGCTATATTGATCCCAATATTGCACAAAGGCCCCAAACCATAAAATGCTGTATACATATTTGGTGGATACCCAAACTAGCTAATTGCCACATACATCTGTTAAGTGTTATTCTTAAGTTCCTGTTTATCAAAATAAAATGTCTGTGTTTTTGGTGACTGCTGCTTGATTTTGCGCCTTACATAGTACAGTGTTTCCCATACCTTATAACAACCCTGGCGGGTCGCTTTATATCGGTTAAAGCAACAAAAAAATCTAAAGAGCTGAAACAGCCGGAATTCCCATCACTTAAAGGCTACGCTAGGGCTGCGCGATTTTTGAAAAAAAAAAACCCAATTCCAAATTTTCAGACCATGGCAAATTCAATGTGATTTTCGATTTTAAAAGAAACGTTCATTTTCCGTGCTAGCTTTGTTTTTTCCGTGTACTCAACCTGAGTCCTGTTTTCCTCGGGTAAAAATGAGTTGCATAGTGGGTTGGCATTGCCAGGCTTGGCATTGCTGTTTTGGATTTTTTTGGGGTAGACTTTTACTCGGACCATTGTACCGTGCCTAAGCATGTTTTCTGCTAAAGTCCTGCTCCCGCACGATACACAAGAAATTGCCCCGGTGTAAGGCCACCCTTATTGTCAACGGAAAAATAATTTATTTTAAGAAGACAATTGTACGTTTAGGAGACATTTACAGGACATCCATCCATCCATTATCTGTACCGCTTATCCTCAGTAGGGTCGCGGGGGTGCTGGAGCCCATCCCAGCCGTCTCCGGGCAGTGGGCAGGGGACACCCTGAACTGGTTGCCAGCCGGTCGCAGGGCACACAGGGACAGACAATTTGGACCGGCCAATTAACCTGACATGCATGTTTTTGGAATGTGGGAGGAAACCGGAGTGCCAGGAGGAAACCCACGCAAGCATGGGGAGAACATACAAACTCCACACAGGAAGGTTGGTAGCTGGATTTGAACCCATGACCTCATAATATGTGTCTATAGTTTTCGTCATAATTACAATCATTGGTGAGCTGGGGCCTTTCTCATCATCCTTTTAGTAGCAATGACTAGTTGCCAGACATACCCGGGGTTTCTACAGCTTGAGGGAAGTTAAGTTCAAAACTTTTTAAGACTTTTTAATGTCTTTCGAAATCTACTTTGAATTAAAACGTTTATTTCAAACATTAAAATAAAAACAGGACCAAAACAATGAGTCAACAACAAAATAATGTCACATAACATGTTCGGAAAGGGGTAGTCAGAAGCAGATGCTTTAAGAACAAGTCGACAAAAAAACTCACACGATTCAAACACACAAAACAAAAAAACAAACAAATATGTCTTGCCCACAATACATTGTGCCTCTTTTAGATGACCTGGCACAGCTTTTAGCTATGGTGAAAAACGTTTATCTGACAGCTACTTCTCATTAAATTTACACTTTTTCCAAAATAATTGTCTCTGTCTGGAATTGCTATGTGTATTGTGGGTAGACCTAAAACACACGTCTGCTTTGAAAGGCCCGACTGAAACCAGGTCGTTATTTGATAGTTCCGTGTTACAAAATATTTTTAGTACCAACAAATATTAATCTTATTACTGAGTTCAAATTTTTTTCCAAAGACATGCATTTCAGGTGAATTGGCCGGTCCAAATTGTCCCTAGGTGTGACTGAGCGAGTGACTTGTCTGTCCACGTGTGCCCTGCGATTGGCTGGCAACCAGTTCAGGGTGTCCCCTGCCCACTGCCCGGAGATGGCTGGGATGGGCTCCAGCCTCCCTGCGACCCTAATAGGGATAAGCGATACAGCTAATGAGATGAGATGGTATTGGAGTAATCCAAAAGTAATTGAAAGTAATCAAGTTAAAATAACCCTACCCAACCCTGATTGTCGCTACACTGCAGTCGTGTCTAGTGAAGTCTTCTTGCCTTTGTATTTCTTTAAAATTGTGCTTACAAGCAGAGGTTTACGGCACACATTTAAATGTAAATATAAATGGTCTGCATTTATATCGTGCTTTTCAAGTCACTGAAGAGCTCCCAAAAAAGGAAGAAATGTTAATTGTAAAAAGTTGAGTCTATATTCCATTAAATCAAGTTAAAGTAACCCTACCCAACCCTGTTTTTAGGATAATGAATTCAATGCCTTTTATGACCTTTCAAGGTCCCGTGGGATTTCTGATGCTATAGACATGATAAAAAAAACATTTGAACAATAAACATCAGCATGTTCTGCAAAAGATCCATCCAGATCCATCGTCCACAATGAGTGAATTTGAGCTGCGGATAGCCATCAACAACGTCCGGAATTTGAGTATTTTTGTCATCACGGAGTCTTGGCTTTCCCGACGCCGCATTACAACTAGCAGGACGCACGCTTCACCGGCATGAACGAGACAGAGACTCCAGTAAAAACAGAGTTGGAGACTACGCGCTACAATAACAGCCGAATCATTGACACACACTGCTCCGTCGATATGGAGTTTCTAGCAGCATCGTGCAGACACTTCTATCTACCGGGAGAGCTAACTGTGGTCATTGTGCTTGCTGTTTATGCTAACGTTAGCATAGCGCTAAATCTCCTGTCCGCTGCTATCAAAAAACAGCAGCTTGCACACCCCGACGGAGCTTTTATCGTCGCCGGCGACTTTAATCGGGCATGTTTATGGACTGTACTCCCCAAATCCATTCAATACGTGGACTGAGCAATTCGGGAAAATACACTGGACTGTGTGTACTGTAAGATCAAACATCCAGTTCGATCCACCATTTCTGTTTGTCCCTCACCCCCCTCATCACCCGCCCTCCGGAGAAAGCAGAGCCTATTTACAACAAAGACAGTTAAAACATGTTCTTGTTCCTTTATCTCTTTGTTTCATTATCCTCACTGTAAAATGTGGAACTGGAGTCGTCCAATTTCGTTGTTACAATATATCCCATGTTGTAAGAATGACAATAAAGGCCTATTCTATTCTATTCTATTAAAGTAAAATAACAAAACATCCAAAACCAAGATCTTCACTAGACCTTTTTATTGAGCAGCGGTTGGCAGGTCTAAGCAAAAAACACTTAACCAGTACATTTAATTCCAGTTCCTTTCAAACAACAAGCGTCATCAGGTCGTACGGAGCGTTATTCTTAAGTGATTTGAACCAAAAGCTCTTATCTCGCCGCCGGTCGGACATATGCTAAAAAAACAGAAAGCGGCTCAGCGTGAGAAGTTTGCAGATCAAAGCCCATGAAACAAAGACGCGGGAGGGCGGCTCGCAATCGGTTCTGTTAAGTACGTGACGATGAATGAAATGTGCGCGCTCTCGCTTCCAGCACTTTGATACACTCCCAAACGCAAGTTGCCCTCAGCTTCTACTCATTCGTTATTAGTCATCCTCCATTAGCCTTCATTTGTTTAGACCAAACGCATCTCTATGAAGAAACAAATCGGATTACTCCTCCTGTTTTCTGATAAAGGGAAAAACATCGACATTTTCCTAAGTGAGTTGCTCTGGCTGCATGAATTGTAGCTGTTTATATTTTAATAAAGCAGCGTGGGTTAATTGGATTTGACATGATGAAACCTGTTGTTATTTTTTGGGGGGATTACATTAAATCAAAAGAAGCGCGTGTCGCAGGCAGGGCGGTGATTGATGGGTTTGCTTTAATTGTCTATTAAAACGCAATTACAAGCTGTTGTTGGGACAAACCAGGGGACGTTCCCTGATAAAGTCACCCGGGGAAATGTCTCAAAAGTGGCCGTGAACAGCCAACCAACACAGGCACGGTCACTTCTCCAACTCCCCCTTGACGGTCACAGTATGGAGAAAGAGAAAGGGCAGTTGTTTTTGGTTTTCATCCTGATATAAACAATGCTAGTTTTTGTTATTTGGCAGGAAAATGTTTTAATTATCTTGAGGTGTTCAACGGGCGGCCCGCAGGCCAGATCAGGCCCGCTAAGGGATTGAATACGGCCCGCGAGACGACACTCAGAGAAGCGCAAGAGGAAAACAAGCTGCAGGTTGAAATATGTCAACTTGATGTTGCCAAAGCCAGGTGCCTCGAACAAAGACACTGTACTTGTATTTCTTTCTCTCTCTCTCTCTCTCTCTCTCTCTCTCTTTTCCACCCCTTTTCTCCCACCCTCTGTCTCTGTCTCTTTCACTCTCCGTGTCTCTCTTTTTCTCTTCCTTGGTTGCTCTTTGTTTCTTTCTCTCTCTGTGTCTTTTAAACTTATTTTGCTCTAACTTTCTTTTTTCCTTTTCTCTCTTTTCTTTCTCTCTTCCTACCCTTCGCGCTTTCTTTTCTCTTTTCTTTCCTTCTGTCTTTCTATTTCTCTTTGGATTGCTTTCTTCCTCTCCCTTTCTTTTCCCCCTCTCTCACGACTTTTTATCTCTTTTGTTTCTCACACTCTCTTCCTCCCTCTCTTTTTCTTTCTTTGTCCTGCCCTTTTTCCTTTTCCGTCCCTCCCTCTCTTTTTCTTTCTTTGTCCTGCCCTATCTCCCTTTCCCTCCCTCTTTCTCTTATTTATTTACCTCTCTTTTTATTTCTCTTTAATCTACTAGTCCGGCCCCCGACAGAGTGTTTGTTCTATTGTATGGCCCCCGAGTTAAAATGAGTGTGACACCCCTGTATTACAGGGTTCCTACAGCTTAAGGCAAGTTAAATTTAAGACTTTTAAAGACTCTTTTAATGCTTTTTGAAATAAAAACCCATAATTGAAACAAAAAAATGTTGCCATAGCGCCCAATTGGCCCCGCCCGTGTTGCGCCAGCTGCGGCTCGTTGACAGATTGGCTTTCCGTCTATTTAAGCTCAGTGCTCTTAATCTTCCTTTGTCAGTCCGACAACGAACCTCTGCCCCGCAAGACGTGGATTTTTACTGTGTTTCCTGTAGGTATTTCCTGTCCGGTATGGTTCCCGTTTATTTTGTCCTGTTTGATATCGGTTTTCAGTTTCGTTCCCGTCTAATTTGTCCTGATTAATTTCGATATCCTGTTTTGATATCAATCCTGACTGTCCTGTTGTCTAATATCGGTTTCCAGTTTCGTTCCCGTCTAGCTTGTCCTATGTAATTTCGATATCCTGTTTTGATATCAACCCTGTCTGTCCCGTTGTTTAATATCGGTCTCCAGTTTCGTTCTCGTCTAGTTTGTCCTGTTTAATTTCGATATCCTTTTTTGATATCAATCCTGTCTGTCCCGTCCGGTATCAACCCCATCGGTCCGATATCTGCTCGGGAAATTGGTATCGATCTCGTCAGCCACTGGCTTCCTATCATTCCACGCCAGACTGCTGCCTAATAAAAGGCTTGCGTGAGAAACGTCGAGCATTTGGGTCCTGATCCTGTTCAGGTTCTTGACAAAAAAACAAATATTTCTTGCACACAATACATGGTGCCTTGTACACATTACCTGGCACAGTTTTTAGCCATGGTGAAAAACTTCACATTAAATTGACACTTTCCCACAGTCCAAAGTAAACATCTCTGTCCGAAGTTGCTATGTATATAGTCTGTAGAACAAAGACATGCATTTTTCTCTAAAAGGTCCGACTTAAACTACATCAGCGTTTGATTATTTCGTTATTGTGGTCACGCGATGTTGCTACGAAAGTAAATCGGTGTATTCTTAAAAAAGACAATTGATAAATATTACTGCATCTTTTTTAATCCAAACAAAAATAATCTCAATAATGTGTCAAGATTTTAAAGATTTTTGAAAATTGGATTCAAGACATCTTATTCCCAATTAAGGCCTTTTTTATATATATACCACAGCCATATCCCCCTAGTGGGAGGTGGCTAGAGTCATTTCTGACTCTTTTTGGGAGATTGATTCAGAGGAGGGGATTCCCAGCCCCCTCGCTCAACCCAACTGAGGTGTTGGGAGGCATTAGGTGACCAGACCCCCAGTTCCAACCCCTAATGCTGAACGCCAAGCAGGGAGGCAATGGGTACCAATGTTTAAGTCTTAGGTATGACTCGGCCGAGGTTTGAACCAGCGACCTCCCAGTCTCGGAGCGGGCGCCCTATCATCTAGGCTACCGAGCTGGTCTTTTATTAAGGCCTTTTTAAAGAATACTAAATTCAATGCCTTTAAAGATATTTCAAGGATTCACAGGAACCCAGCATTAAACATACAGAGAGTATTCAACACAGCCCAGAAATCATTGGCTGTCCTCTGCCTAGTCTGGAGGACATTGCTGGCTTGTGGTACTGCAGCACAGGTATCAACATTCTAAAGGACTCTTCTCTCCCCAGGTACCACCTCTTTGACCTTTTGCACTCTTATAAGCACTACATGTCCCTTAAAACAAGGACTAACAGGGGTCAGAGACCGTTTCTTACCCAGGACCATCACCACCCTAAACAAGTATGCAAAACTGTGAATATATATACAGTATATTTTGCTACTTATTTGAGAATGTCTTTTGCTTCTAAATCTTATTGCATTACTTTTAAGAGTATGATTGTTACAATACATTATTATTTCATTGCACTATTCTTACAACTTATGATAGTCCCTAAGAACTACATTGTAAATGTTTTAGCCAGTTTATCCTGAGGGTATTTTATTTTATTTTCTCTTTAAAGACTTTATGTGTTGTTTATCCTGGTGTGACATGTTAAATTTAATTGCATACAATGTTTAACTGTGTTGTAATCCATGACAATAACAATTGGATTTAATTCAATTCAAGTATTACGTCAGACTCTAAAGCAAACCATTCATTCTGTTTATCTGAGAATAAAAACTGCTAATAATGTATTTGTTTCTGTTCTTTATTATCTGACACCTGCAAGACAGTTTTTTTGGATGCCGGGGGATTTGTGATTTTGTCCGTTAGTATTGTGCAGTTTCTCATAATTTCGGCTCAATGAATATTGAGTATTGTTTCACACTACTGTTTGTCATATTGCCTATTATTCACAATTGACATAATTTTCACTATTGACCAATGATGTTGCTGTTCTTTGATACACACACCCCTAAAGGCTGATCTGCCTTTTGTATACTAGGAGATAAGCGCTATATAAATGCAGATCATTTCAGATCATTTCAATGATTCACTAGTTTAAAAGGGCACACATACGTTGCAGATCAAGCTTATGGAGATTGCTTTAAAATGCACCAGATCGATGCATTTGAATTTAAAATGTTCTTGCCCCCAGACACCCCCCAGACTGTCCACCCACCAGGTTTTCACAAAATTCGACGGGAAACACTGATTTTTGTCACTTTTTAGTTTGCAAGAGTTTCCTTCAGTTAAATAACCTGTTTTGGAAATGAATTCAATTGTGGTTTTAATTTTGGAGAAGGAAAACATATTGAGGGAAAAAAAACAATCTCCGTAATCATATTCGTAATCATATTCGTAATCCCTAGCTCCAGCCCTATAGCTTTTGCCATTAATCTACTAGTCTGGGCCCATAAGAGTGTTTTTTTTCTACAATATGGCTGTTGAGCTAAAATGTGTTTGGCACCCCGATTCTATATTTTTTTATTTTTCTGGGGGGTTAAATACCATTCTCAACCGGGGAGGACCTTTAGAACAGGTTGGAATTTCTTAACGAAGGTTTAGGTCTTCTCCTTGCAGGTTCAAAATCAATTTTAAGTGTATTACCGTAAATTCCGGACTATAAGCCGCTACTTTTTTTCCAAACTTTCAACCCTGCGGCTTATTCAGTGATGCGGCCAATTTATGTAATCTTTCTAACGGCCGCCAGCGCCGCTCGAGTACAAAAGGTAAGATTTAGACTGCAACTTCTTAGCTTGTGCACAAATTAGCGTAGACATTTCCTCATCATGCTAACTGCATCAAAAAAGGCACATGACGCACTTTGCGAGCGTGATGCAAGCGTGTTTTTTAATTAGAGAGCGTGGGACGACGTCTATATGACAAAGTCTCTTTCCCGTACTGAAGTAAGACGACTTTGATGACGTCGGTTATAAGGAGGAAGATAAAGACGGTTTACCGTTCTTATTTCAAGCACGGTATGTTTTTTTAACAGAGCTGATTACTGTGTTGAGAGCGTGTTGCTAGTAGCGTGTTGCTACCCTTCACAGGCACAGTTTGGGATGAAAGTTATAATATTATTATTAAAGCTTTGAAAACTCTCTCGGTGTACTGTGTTTCTTTGTAAACATGTGTAACCATGTATAATATGTATTTGCAACTGTATATTTTTGTAATGTATTTACTTTAGAAACTTATTCTGATATGTTTTGTACGAGCAAATGAGAAAGAAGGGGCGGGGCAAACGCGGGCTGACGGGAAGTGGAGTAAAGGTGAGACTTGTTTGTGAAGGCGGCCGACAATAGTGGATATATTTTTTTCCCATCCTTACTTTTGGAAATATGCACTTTTTTTCCTTGGATTACTTTCAACGGGCACCTGGACTCTGCAGGTCTGCATTAAATTTTAAGTACCGGTATCATTTTCCTTTCAATTTGCCGGCTGTGTTTTTTGATCTTAATCGGGTATTGGTTAATTTCGTGTTTGAATTGCGTTTTTTCAATGTGGGCGCATGCGGCTAATATACAGGTGCGGCTTGTGTATGTACAAAACCGGTTTTCCTCCCGAAATGTGGTGGGTGCGGCTTATAATCAGGTGCGCTCTATAGTCCAGAATTTACGGTATTTAATAACAAATCACGGACAGATTGAGATAGTTTGTTTGGTTATACACGAACTTACATGAACTTCCCTTATGTAGAAATGACAAACGACTTGAAGCAAGGACTGGAACTATGATAATTTCATTTATTTAATGTTGAAAGCATGTAGGAAGGTCAACCATTTTTTTTTAGTAGAATGGAAAATCTCTGCCGTCCATTACGGCACCACCGTAATGTATGAAACCAGGAGGTAAAAATACATTATTTTGTGTCAATAAAAAATGCAAGAACAACCTCTGGGTTAGTCATGGGAGTAGATCTATGGCATTAGCAGTAAGATGTTTGCTGATGATGCAAGCTGTCAACAGTTCCGTCAACGTCAGGAA
The DNA here is from genome assembly GCF_059441175.1 of Urocampus carinirostris. NCBI lineage: Eukaryota > Metazoa > Chordata > Actinopteri > Syngnathiformes > Syngnathidae > Urocampus > Urocampus carinirostris. Next base: position 36,123,063 of record NC_142354.1, read on the forward strand.
AGGAGAAATGTCGCCTCCCATCCACCTCTTCCCAGTCTTTCTTCAGAGGAACCTAACCATAATTATCCAAGGCAATTTATAATTAGCTGGTAAATAAATGGGAAATGCAGGCAGAAAAGACTGATTGGTTCATATTCATCAGCCACCCACCACCTGTTTGGTACAAATCATTACCCAATTTGTTCATTTCACTCTTAAGGATTCATTAATAGATGAAGAAGGCAGAGATGACATTTGGAATGTTCTTCCCCTTCCTGCCTTTAAGTACCTGGTGTGACGGCGTCTAATACGTGTCTGCGTGAGTGTGTGTGGATAACATTAATCTACCTAAACTGGAGATCACTTATTTTTTGTGAGTAAAAACTACATTTTGCTTAGTGCTTTCCTGTTCTATTTTCTCATCTCATCTCATCAGCCGCACCGCTTATCCTCAGTAGGGTCGCGGGGGTGCTGGAGCCCATCCCAGCAATCATCGGGCAGTGGGCAGGGGACACCCTGAACTGGTTGCCAGCCAGTCGCAGGGCACACGGGGACAGACAACTCGCTCGCTCATTCACACCTAGGGACAATTTGGAAATGCATGTCTTTGGAATGTGGGAAGAAACCAGAGTGCCCGGAGGAAACCCATGCAAGCATGCAATTAAAACTCTGCACAGGAAGTCCGGTAGCTGGATTTGAACCCACACGGGAGGTTCCCAAGACCTTAGAACTGTGCCGCGCACGCGCTAACCACTGCGCCGCCGTGCTGCCCTGTTCTATTTTATAATGGACAATTAATATATGCCACGTTTATTGAATCTCTGCTTAATGCATCTAGTCTTTTCAAAGACACCTTTCCTTTCTTTAGAGAAGGCTTCACCAGTTCATGATCTACTTATGTTGTTTTGAAGTTGAGGGTTTGAATCAGTTTAATCCCATATTCCGAAAACTTGCGTGTTAGGTTTAGGGAAAGCTTTAAGGTGTCTGTACATTTTTACCGGACTGTGCCTTGACTATGTTTGGCAACGATGAAAAATTGTACGATACGATAGAACATGGATTCAAATTCAAGCCCTCCACAAAATTAGAATTAAGAGACAGTGAGAAACAAGGTTTTTGGATTTTTTTTGAGCAAATCAAAAACATTTTTTAGGAAAATATAACCACATAACACATTTATGTTGAAACATTAAACATTGTAAGGCAGTTTTCCTCACACTTTTTTTAAATTAACAAACCTCAAGACACACAATAGGTTGAACATATTTAAAATTTAATTCCCGGCACCATTTTCATGTTTTTTAAAGCTTAAATTGACAGTATACTGTATTTCATATTGCTTGGGGTTGTAGTTGTATTTATAAAATGTCTACGTTTTATTTTACTTATATCTTGTGTTGGTAGAGCAAGGGTGTCAGACTCATTTTCACCGATAGCCACATCCGTGCAATGTCTACTCTCAAACTGCCTAACTTATAAATGTAACAAATGTCATTGAATGGCATGTCAACATATGTGACTACTTATTCATGTAAAATAACTCTGAATAATGCCGCCAATTCACTCATTGGCAAAAACTGCCGTCACTTTGTAGAGATCATAGTCGCCAGGCAAGGACAGTGATAAATATGCGTTTTTGCAAATATAAAATCCGTCAATTTCCTGTGCCACACTAGACAAGGTCTCACAGCACACTCGGGTGCCCCATCACATTAGTTTGGAAAACAGTGTTATAAGCAGTGTTCCCTCTAAGCTGCGCGCGTGCGCAATTGCGCACTGCTCGCACATTCTCAGGGCACAAGAAAATCTAGCCAGCGCACAAAAATGAGGGCTCAAAATTACTAATTAAGAAGCCACTTAAGTCAAAGTTACAGTGCATGAAGGTAAAAATACACGGGTTCCCCTGACGTTGCGTCCTAAATGCGGTATTTTGAAGTCGTGTCGAAGTAAAACGAAGTTGAGTAAAGTTAGTAGTTTGTCGAGAACCGGCTTCTTCGGCTCGTCTCACTAAAAGGAACGGGCTCTTTCGGGTCCTAAACGGCTCTTCAGGTTGTTTTCGCTTCTTTAATCCCAACATAACCAAATATTATGTAAAATTATGCACAAAATGACTTAAAGGAAGGGGGGAATAGAACAAAAAAGAAAAAAAATACCAAAATGAAAAAGTAGTGAAAAGCTGAGAAAAAAAGAAACAAAAGGAAGAGAAAAAAAGAAGGAAAAAAAAAAAAAAAGCCAGAAAAAAAGAAAAAAAAGAAATGTGGGAAAAAGTAGAACTAAAAGAAAAAAGTAACAGCTCGTAAAAAATAAACACAATGAGATTTTTTTTAAAGGAATTTAAAAAAAAGTAGAAAAAAAAACGGAAAAAAGAAGAAAAAGTTTGTGTTGCATTCAAATAATTTCCAATTATATCAAGTGTATCTTGTTGCCAACATTGTACTTCCACTAAAAATGTGATTAAGTACAGTTCTGTATCTTACAACCGACTAAATAGGCCCCCAAAAATGTTAATATTATGCGACAAAATATATCAGGAAATAAAAAGAAATGGATATCTTGTGAAAGAATTGTAAGAACAAATGACGTTTGTAGGCCGTACAACCTTTGCAATAGTACATGAGTCAATTCATTCAAAAGAGAAAAATAATCTTGCATTGCCGGAAACTCAGCAAAATGTAACTTGATGTCAAGTTTTGGACATGTTTGATAATTATCTTGCCACACTTGGGATTATGGTTGCTCACTGTTGTTTCAAGCGTTGCTCACCGACTTTGTGTGAACGCTCAGACCCGTGGAAATTTACAGGGAACATTGCCCATGGACATCAAATACTTCTTAAAAATGTGTGTTAAAACACATAATGCAAGAGTGTTTTTACAAAAAAAGCAACATATAGAGCACAGGACATGCCACAAGGCAGCTTTGAAATAAACTTACCTGAAAATCACCTGATGTCTACCGACAACATCATCCTACTTGTGGCCCCTAATAGCTGAGGCCGGCAAAGTCACAGTGGGGGCTCTTATGATTTTCACAACCTCTGCCTGGCTTCATCTCACTAGCTTTGGGCGACGGCGGTGAGGGTCACGGGTGTCCCGCCCCAAAGCGTGCGTTACGTTTAATGATGACTGATGCGCCCCAATTAGACGTGCTGACAGGCCCTAAAGTGTCGTGTCATTAATCAAAGCACTGTCGAGTGCAAAGAGAATATATCTGCGTGATTTATGACTCCTTCGCATCGCCTTTCAAACCCTTCTGCTCATCTTGTCTAATCATCTTCTTCAAAGTTGGGCCTGGAACATTCAGGTTAACAGACAAAACCAGAAGTGACACCACAGCTGTGTCAGCAATCCCAACAACAGCCACAAGGGGGACTCCTTTAGTGCAAAATTTCAATAAAGGATAGCAGGCCAAACCCACTATATATTCTCCAATTGGAATAATGAAATCAAATCCTTTGTGTCCAATTTGCTGAAAATCACTTCTTTGTTTAGCATCTCAGTGATACATCTACAGAAATACAACTGCATAATCTCAAACCTGTCATTATCATGTAAACGCGACATCTGAGCATGCAGACTAATACATGAAAAAAAAGAAAGCAAAGTCCACCATCTTCATTTCACTGTTTCATTGATAACTTTCGCCTCATTATGGACAAAAAGAGCATATTGCACCATCTGAAGATCCAGGTTTGAACGAGACAAAAAAATAAAAACAACAGCTCGAGAATCTTCATTGTTTTCTTCAGCTTTTTCTTGGAAGGAAATTAGATTTACCTTTGCCATATTACCGTAAATTCCGAACTATAAGCCGCTTTTTTTTCCCCCAAACGTTCAACCCTGCGGCTTTTTGAGTGATGCGGCCAATTTATGTAAGTTTTCTAACAGCCGCCAGCGGCGCTCGAGTTCAAGGCACATGACGCAGCTTACAAGGTTAACGCAATTGAGCAGTCCGAAAAAGAAGGAAACAGAGCAACTGCACGCAAACTTTACCTTGCGAGCGTGTTTTTGAATAGGGGAGCGTGGGACGATGTCTGTATGACAAAGTCTCTTTCCCATACTCAAGGAGGACAACTTTGATGACGTCAGTTAAGGGGAGGAAGACGAGAATGGTTTACCGTGATTTTTCTCAATGTACGGTATGTTTTTTTTTAACAGACCCGTTAACTGTATTGCGAGCGTGTTGTTAGTAGCATTTTGCTACCCTTCACAGGCACGGTTTGGGATGAAAGTTATAATATTATTATTAAAGCTTTGAAAACTCTCTCGGTGTACCGTCTTTCTTTGTAAATATGTGTAACCATGTATAATATGTATTTGCAACTGTATATTTTTGTAATGTATTTATTTGTATTTATTTTGGACACTTATTCTGATAAGTCTTGCACTGACCAATTAAAAAGAAGGGGCGTAACAGACGCGGGGGATGACGGGATGTGGGGACCGGTAAAGGTGAGTGTTTGTGGACACGGCAGAAAATAGTGGATATATATTTTTCCTACCCTTACCTTTGGAAATATACACTTTTTTTCCTTGGATTATTTTTAACAGGACCCGAACTCTGCAGGTGTGCATCAAATCTTAACTATTGGTATCGTTTTCCGTTCATTTTGCCGGCTGTGGTTTTTAAGATATGGACTTTTTGTTTAGTTAAAATCGCGGGACTCAAAGTAGGGTTTGGGTTAATATTGTGATGGTGTTACATGTTTTAATGTGGGTGCACGCGGCTTATATACAGGTGCGGCTTGTGTAAGTACAAAAGCGGCCATCCTCTTAAAATGTGGTGGGTGCGGCTTATAATCAGGTGCGCTCTATAGTCCGGAATTTACGGTAGTTTAAAAACTAAGGATACATGTCTAGAAATGATAATATAGTGATACCTCCACGCTCGAGATACGAAAAATTCAAGGTACGAAATCTATTTTAAGAAAAAATCTTGCCTGACGTAAAAGAGAAAAGTTACAAATATTTCCAAACACTAACCCTACAGGGTCTTTCTGAATACACAGTAAATATATGCGCAACGTTCTGTTACAAATTTCATTGGCTAGGTAATGCGCAATCATCATTTAAATTTACTATTGGCTGTAGATATTCGAAGCTAAAGGAGTCCTTTTTACCAAACAAGCCCTTATTGGCTAGTGAGGGCTGTGGACTGTAAAAAAAAGCCTGCTACTGGAAGAGAGTGGTGTCAATCAAAAGGTCAGAGGCAGGTATTGAAAATCATTTTACAAGTCTGTTTGTAAACGGAAGTTGTGTGGCAAAACAAATGGAATCAGAACAATGAACGTCCGACAATGCAGAAATGGTTTAAGGCAGGTTCTTTTTATCCGTCAGCATTAACGTTTGTTCTGGAGTAAATATTTTACACAATTTAATTAACTGGATTGTGCTGGAAGTAACGACTCCATGATTGCTGACATTTCACTCATCAGCTGACTTCTTGGGGGACTAAATGGTAAGCTATCGCGGCTTTATAGTTTTGGGGTATCTTGTTTCATACTTATTATGATGTTTCTGTGATGAACATATTTTGAAAGAGTTTAGGCTTTTTAACTACCGTATTTTCCGCACTATAAGGCGCACCTAAAAGCCTTTATTTTTTTCAAAAGCTGACCATGCGCCTTATAATACAGTGCGCCTTATATATGGATCAATATTAAGTCGCAAAGTCTTGCAACTTAGGCAAGCAGCCGACGACTAGATTTCCCCCCGAAGGAGAAGTAGTCCGCGGTGTATGCTGGGATTTATATAGAGGCGTTTCATTTCCTAACCAATGTGTCAATCATCATTTGAATCAGTCACTATTGGCTAAAGTTATTTGGAGGTAAAGCGGGCGGATCCTTTTTATCATTTACAGGCTCGCATAGGCTAAAGGGGCGAAACAAAGCCTGCAATTGGCTGAAAAAGATGAATGTGAATCACACGTTGGGTTTCACTACGGCATAGAGAAAACATTTTTTACTATTCTGTATTTGTAAATATTTTACTCTCCTGGGTTTACTACACTCACGGTTGTAAGAAGACCATGGTTACGTATCATTATTGAACGTGATGGCTGCAAGGGAACTTAGGTGAGCTATGCGGCTTTATATTTTCCCAGTATCTTGTTTTAGAACGATCTTCATGTTTCTGTGATGAGTCTATTTTTAAACTAAATTCAATTCAAAGTGTTTATTGTCGTATGCACAGTAAAGAACCCTGTTTCCCTGCACAATAAAATTCTTACTTTGCTCTCCACACAGTTGCCAGCAAAAAAAAAAAAAAGGAAACTAAGAAATGGTTGGCATTTCTGGAATCCCAAGACTTTAACCCTCCGAATGTTATGTGGAACGATGCATTTGAGTGATTGGTGACATCGTACAGACACTGTTTCCGTACATGTCTGAGACACGTATTTGCTTCTTTGCAAGCTTTTGGAATGTTAAGGGGGTAATAAGTTTGACTGAACTATCTGACTGTTTTGTCGACGTTCCCATTGTAGCGCCTTATAATCCGGTGAGCCTTAAGTATGGAAAATATAGGACCAAAAACTATTTTTTGGGGGTGCGCCCTATAACTCGGTGCGCCTTATAATGCGGAAAATACGGTATATGAATGTCTGTGTCTGATGACATTGACAGACACGTATTTGTTTATTAACAGTCCGACAGCCCCCAAATATGATATGTCATAGCCAGAGTGGAGAGCTTAAACCTTTTGAAGTTTTGACTATCCTGTAAGACTGTCCTTTGAATTTCAACGGTTGGAGACAAACTCCTGATTGTATGTACTGTATTCAGATAATCGACAAAAAAATCAAAACTCATTGAAAGCCTGGCAGAGGACAGCCAAACTCACATTCGCAAAAGGCAGGCCAACGGTTCGCTGCCAAAATTGTCCGACCACAAACCACCATAACACATAGACAACGCCCTCAGCATAACACATAAATAACGCCCTCATTGGCGTACAAGACAGGCTGCAAGACGTGGGAAGGCCGGGGGGAAGAGGTTAGGTTTCGGTTCAGGTGGAGGTTTTTGGCAGGCAGGCAGGCAGACTTTGGGTAAAAGGGCAAGGTGGGGGTAAGGCAGTCTAATCTCTACTCACATAGTCTGAATCCGCTTTGGAATCGTAGTATGAAATGGCATTCTCCTGTGCGGGAAAGAAGGAATGAAAAGACAGCTGATGAGAGGAGATATAGCAGTGCTAATATCCATCCTGAATCCTGGAAGTGAGTACGTAAGGAGAGAGAAAGAGAAAGGATCATGGGTATATTCCATTAAACATGCGAGAATATAATCAGCATCACAGAACACAGGAGCAGTAGTGTGATGTGAAATGACAGCAAGGTCATAGCTTATGACCCTACAAAACGGATGTCTTTGGAAATTCAATGCAATACATGTTGAAACATTGAAAGGGGAACTCTACCAACAGATCATGTTACTTACTGATGTAATATTTCATGACAAATGAAGCATGGCTAGTACTGATGTATACAGTAAACGGGGATTGAAATTTAAATGTAACAACCTGGTACTTTTTTTTTTTATCAGATGCCTATATTTTAAATTTTGCACGAAATCTTTTATCAGCCTGGTATATATTACTGCATTTGTGAAAATAATTAGCATTAGCTGTGATTTTTTTGACAAGGAGCTCAGTGAAAATATTTCACGTTTCTTCCGTACCCTGGCTTCTAGCGTAAGATATACAGTGGAACCTCGGTTCTCTACCATAATCCGTTCAAGAACCCTGTTCGAAAACCGATTTGTTCGATCACCGAAATCGTTTTTCCCATTATAAGTAATGTAAAATCGTTTTAATCCGTTCCAACACCCTGAATGTTTACTATGAACGTAAACATGAAGCTAACCCAGGCTAATCGTACGTTCGCGTTAGCGTAATCTTCCGTACGAAAGATTACCCTAACATGAACGTGTAAAAATAAAAAAATCAGGTCGTTTACACGTCATTTAGCACCCGGGTCTCCACAAAAAGTGATGAGCGGTTAAAGGATAAAGAAAAGAATTATGAAAAGGATTTCTTACCTTTGTGATGGTCTGCAGAAGCCATGCTCTATTCCCTCGAAAGAAGGGAAACTTGCACACCTTCTTCATATTTTGCTATTATTTCTTTCTTAAATGCAATAGTTGTACGCACTACTCTTCTTTTTTCACCTGTAGCAACTTTGCTGCTTGCACCGACCTTCTTCGGAGGCATAATTAGGGGCTAAAACACTCCGTTCACCGATATTAGAAGCGAAAGCGAAAAGAAGTGCGCGCGCACGTGATAACAGTTCTTCACGAGGAGTGGGGGCAATCTACACGATCTACACCCGTACGCCGCTCAGCATCGCACCCTAGCGTACCGGCGTTCGAACTCCGATTTTTTTGAACGAAAAGCGAAGCAAGAATTTCTCGAAATTTTTGGTCGAGAACCGATTTGTTCGAACTGAGAGGCGTTCGAAAACCGAGGTTCCACTGTACTTAGAATGGAGAACACTATTGATCTAAAGTAAACATTGGCTCCCAAAATGTTGGTTTTTGTTTGAGTCAAAAATAAACTCTCTAATGTTGTTACGCAAAAAAAAGGCATTTGTACATGAATGGAACAGAAAAGCATGTGAATTGAGGCATTAAAAAAGAATGACATGGTAGGATAGGAAGATGACATCAATACCTGGACATCTGATAGGAATTGTTTTTGTTTGCTTTGCTATTTTGTATGCAGGTCCCTTGGCCTGGAGAAGGATAGGCACAGCCAGGCTGTACTTGCCCAAGAAACATCACAGGAAGTGGTGCCCCAACAACCCAGGCACTTAAGGGATACGTTGACTGTGGACATTTCGATTATGATGCATTTAGAGTATGTTGCTACGGTACTTTGTACTTTGCCGTCATCCAACTGAGTTCGAGTCCATCAATAAGCTGATAATAAGTGTATGGATATGATTCCATACAAAATATATACCTAAAGTGACATAACAATATTTCAATTTAACGGTGCAAACATGGACCATTCCAGCCCTCAAAACATTGTATTATCTTCATTTATGTGCTTTGGCATTCAAATTGGTATAAGAATCAGTAGATGAATTATTCTGTGGTTATTTAAAGAATATATCATGTAACAAGTATCTGAAAACCCGACAAGCTTTTTTGAAAGTTGCATGCCATCCACTTTAAAAGCAGGGGAAAGATGGTAAATGAGGATCTCAAGGGCACTACAGTGGAAGTGGTCTGGTGATTGTGGTCTGATGAGGCTAAAAGTACTCCTTTTCAACTTAATTTCAAGTCTGGTTTTCGCCTTCCACAACGGCCCAAGAAGTTACCTCTCCATTTCAACTGGCATTGTGTTAATGTGAAAGGCAGTCACCAAATAGGGTCTGAAAATATTGATGAAGAAATTTCAAACAACTGTAAACACGGGGCCTATAGATCAGTGGTCCACAACCTTTTCTGTACCATGGACCGGTGTTCTAAAATTCTTACGTCCCGATTCAGATGACCTACCAATGCCCATTCCTGCGCACAACGCTGATAGTGTTTTCCTAGGAAATGTTTTCATCCTAACTATCATTGCTTTTGAAAGCGATGATACACTCAGATGAAATCAGTGAGTAATTTTTGTTTTTATTTAGTGTTTGACCGTTTCACTGCTTCAAAATACTGTTTTCTGACGTCGTTTTTGAGCCTGGCATGTTTTTGTGTGGCAGCACGGCGGCGCAGTAGTTAGCGCATGTGCGGCACAGTTCTAAGGTCTTGGGAACCTCCTGTGTGGGTTCAAATCCAGCTACCGGACTTCCTGTGCAGAGTTTGTATGTTCTCCCCGTGCTTGCGTGGGTTTCCTCCGGGCACTCCGGTTTCCTCCCACATTCCAAAGACATGCATTTCAGGTAGATTGGCCAGTCCAAATTGTCCTGGGTGTGAATGAGCGAGCGAGTTGTCTGTCCCTGTGTGCCCTGCGATTGGCTGGCAACCAGTTCAGGGTGTCCCCTGCCCACTGCCCGATGATTGCTGGGCTCCAGCACCCCCGCGACCCTACTGAGGATAAGCGGTGCAGCTAATGAGATGAGATGTTTTTCTGTGGTACCTTTTTAGCATGGTGTTTGTTGACTACGCTAATCACGCAGTGAATGTATGCACCCTCGTTTTATATCATCAGTAAAAGTCCTCTTTGCAATAATTCAGGGTTTTAGTGTTGTAATTCATTACAAAAAAATAGAATTGCTCTCTAATAAGCTTATGGTAAGATATCTGAACAGGGTAAGACGTTTCGGCAGAACACTGTTTCGATTTCTCGCAATATTTCCCGGCCTGGCCCATACTAACATAAGTAATAATGACAGTAATAACAATGATAATAGTCTAAATCCAAGGTGTAATCACTAGACCACTAGGGATCTAGATGATCTCTTTATCACTCATTTTTTACGCATGGTACCACTTTGTACAACGTTTTGGCGGAATTTATACCCATAATGCTCCATTTACAATATGGCGCCGTGAGTAAAAATAGTGTGATGATGAGTTCAAATCTATTGCCTTTTCTTATGTCATATGGATTCCCAGTGTTCCGCTGGTAAGGATTCGGTCCTGAGCAAATGTGGTTAGTGGTATTTGTCAACTGATCAATCATTGCTGGAATACAGCAATACACTACGGAAGGGGTCGGGAACCTTTTTGACTTAAAGAGCAATAAAAGCAAAATATATTAATTTTATTATGGGAAAGAGCCACACCATATATTATGAGACAAGTGTGCTAAATTGCTAAACCCGCGCCCCAGACAAAAGCTTAGTCTTCAGCACATTTATTTTTGATGATTTGATAAAAATTATGAAGAGAATAATGCCAGAGCCCGTGTCCCAAAATCAACAAACATACCACTTTAAACTTGTCTCTTTCTTGCAATTACTCAAGATCGGTTAAACTCATATTGACCCTTTTTTTCATACATATTGGTTTCAAAACCAGATGCAAGCAGTTATTTTGTAAAAACGTTACAACATTCTGCAAACAGGGAGCCTGATGTGCTTACCTTTGGCGCAGACGGTGTAGGGCGAGAGATGGGGGGGGAGTGCTTGCACTTTTCGCATAGCTCCACCGATCCCTGCCACTCACCCAATCAAATAACTAAGTTCTATTCCGGTTTTAGGCGTATTTAGAGTTTGTTCTGTGGAATCATCATAAGATATCTGAACACTGAACACAAATTATATAGTGAGCTTTTATATAAAGGATTCTTTAGCGTTGTACAGCCAAAACTATTATTTTTTTTTTGGTGTGACACCTTGACTGTAAATTGTAGTGAAAAACGTATATATTCTGCGAAGTACTGCTTAGTAGTTCAGCTTTGGTTTGGCTTTGAGTGTATCTGAACAGGATTAATGAATCAAGTTTTGAACGAGATGGAGAAAATTTGCATGCAATCAAAATTGTCTCTGAGCCACAGGTACTCATAGAAAGAGCCATATATGGCTCGCAAGCCATAGGTTCCCGACCCCTGCACTACGGTAAAACCTCACGCAAAATGTGCACCCAACATTTGAGTTTTTTTTTTGGGGGGAGTAAACATAATGCATGTATACATGAATAAGAATGGTATAAGCAAAAAAATAGGGCAACATGTTTTGTTTTTCTGTGCAGCCAGGTACCAAACGACCCACGACCCAGTACTGGTCTGTGACCCAGTGGTAGCTGTCTACTGTGATAAGGCTAAAAGTACTCCTTAATATCATGTCAAGTCTGGTTTTCACATTTCGCAATGGCCCAAGAAGTAGCCTCTCCTTTGTAACTGGCCTGGTGTGTTAATAAGAAAAGCATCCACCAAATAGGGGCTGGAAAAAGTCAGATAAAGGAGAACCGTGAGATAAAAAACTTGTAGATGACAGTCAAGGAAAAACCAAGTGCAGATGCCGCTTTAAAGATGTCGCCAAATGTTTGCAACGTTTTTGGAGATCAGACAGGAGGACCTGACGCCAGTGCCGAGATCAGAACAGATCCTTTAGGGGGTACATTGGGTTCACTCTCTAGGTCATGATGTTAGCTTGCGTTGGCGAGACAAGAATTGGGAGGAAAGGGTTGGATTGAGATAGGAGGTTGTGTTGGTGGCTGCCAAACGCTAAAAATAGACTTTGCACCAGCAGTTGGGAGACAAGCTAAAAGAGAGAGATAGAGAGACTGCCAGGACTGTTGTGATGGGCAGCAGGATAGATCCAGAGCCCAGTCCTGCTTGGACTGGGGCTTCACTTCTAAAGAGTCGAATCTGACTATTATTCTATCATCATCGCTTCTACAAAGTCACATAAAAGATTGGTAGATATTATTGCACACTCACAAAAAACAACCGTCTTCAGAATATAAAAAACCTAACAGCATGTGCCTATTTATAGGAAGTGTAAAACTTTTCGCAAAATGGAACGTTGGAGCGGTTTATTCATTCACAAAGACTTAGTCTCGAATATGGTGGCCATAGACCACAATTCGATCCAGCCCTGAGTCATTATTTTGTTGTTGTTTTAATTCGAAAAAGCAATACATTCTTTGAAAAAAAAGCTTTAGGTGTTTCTTACTCATTAAATGCCAGACATTTCTCTCAAATGGGAGGAGCCAACCAATGTTTGCCATTTTGACTAATTTTTGAAGGCCAACATAACGTTTAGTTCTGTTGCCATATTTAAATAGATCATATATTTAAAAAAACTTGAACCCTTATCTTTCATTAGCAAAGGATATGTTTCTAGCTTTAACTATTGATTAGTAAACAACAGTTGAACATTGCTCAGTGTCATGATTGCCAAAGTGAAGTCCAGAGGAAGACGCCATTCCGTACTTCTGTATTCCTGTGTGTTTTGCCAGATTACTAAGTACCAGAGACTACTCTTGTTTGATTCCTGCCTGCCTTCTGATTTTGATCTGTTTCCGTTCCAAGTTTTCGACCTGCTGTCCCGCCCTGGCCATCGACCTGCCCGCTAAGCTGCACCGATTCCACCTACCTGTCACGGAACTGCCATTCCATCCGAAGCGGCTGATGACCGACAAACGCCGGCGTCCAAAGCCAGTTCCGACAGTTCTGTCATGTCCTGCACGGTTGTCATGGTGCCCAGCTGGCCCCGCCCCTTGACACCAGCTGAGACGCATTGGACTGATTGCTCTTGTAGTACTTAAGCGCGCTCCTCTGTACTGTGCCTTGCTGGAACGTTTGTACAACCTGGTTAAACTTCGTGAGACTTCTGTTAAAACCTGTTAAATGCCTAGTTCTGTGAATCTGCCAGTATTTGATCCTGTTTTGTTTTCTGGTATGATCCGTTTGTTTGTTTTTGACAACTTTCCTTTTGTTTGTATTTGTAATCCACTCCGCGACCATCGATCCCCGGATCGGGTGTGCGCACCCTCCTCATCCTTCCCCCAATAAATTGTGAGTACGTCTACGCGAATGGGTCATTTTTTACTGTGTCCCGCTTTTCGACACTCAGTTTTTTGCAGAACATTCCTTTTGGTGCTTTTTTTTCATTTGTCATACCTCCAATATGATATCATGTTTGCTGTCACGATATTGGTTATTCCTTAAACTACAGACTCGCCCCTACTTACGACCATTCGACTTACGAAAAATGGGAGACACAAACATTTTTTTCGGGATGTTGAAAAATACCCGGACATTGCTATAAGTTAGATTTTGTATTGTGTGCACAGGACATTACTTTAGTGCTTCTTTCCGCCAATGCCGGTGTGTGGCCCTGTAAAAGGTCACCCAGCATCCACCCCGAAGAAGAACTCCGCTACCTCTTCCTAGTTCGTATGTAAACAGTCTATACTGTATCTTCAGCGCGCTAAGAACTTTGACATTTTTATTGTTTAATATCTCGCGCATCAATTCAATATGTTTGGTGTAAAGTGTAAATAAGAGGTGAGCCGTTTCTTTTGAAATTAAAGTGGAAAAATAAGCTTGATGTGTTTGAGGAAATGGTTAGATTGTTTTGTTTTCAGCCACTTTTTACGATGGAGGAGGAAGTCGCCTAACTTTTGAAGCTAATCTTCCAAAAGGAAGTTGAAGTTAACTTTAATTTTCTTTATAGAGCATATTATTTTATGAAATGTTTATTTTTGAGTTCAAAACAATACAGGTTACTTAGATAGATAGATAGATACTAGCCTATATACAAGCCTTAAACATACTTATATTAACCTTTAACATATAAAATATAGCACTGAAGCAACTTAAGAGCAAATTCAACTTACGACCGATCATCCGGAACCTCGTTCGTAAGTAGGGCTGTACTTATCTTATCTTACTTATCTGTACTTAATAAAAGTGTTCATCTTCCATAATTGATTAAGTGATTTCATGACAGTTTATATTTACCGTAAATTCCCGACTATAAGCCGCTTCTTTTTCCCCAAACTTTCAACCCTGCGGCTTATACAGTGATGCGGCCAATTTATGTAATTTTTCTAACGGCCGCCAGCTGTGCTCGAGTTCAAAAGGTAAGATTTAGACTGGTGGAATATATGCGCCAAGGAAGACTTCAACTTCTTAGCCTGTGCACAAATTAACTTAGCGTAGACATATCCTCATCATGCAAATTGCGAAAAGGAAGGCACATAACGCAACTTTCAAGCTAAACGCAATCGAGCAATCCGATAAAGAAGGAAACAGGATTACTGCACGTAAACTTTACTTTGCGAGCGTGTTGCTAGCATGTTATTGAATAAGGGAGCGTGGGACAACGTCTATATGATAAGGTCTCTTTCCCATACTGAAGGAAGACGACTTTGATAACGTTGGTTAAAAACCGTGGTTTCTACATGTAGGGTATGATTTTTTAACAGACCCGTTAAGTGTGTCGCGAGCGTGTTGCTAGTAGCGTTTTGCTACCCTTCACAGGCACGGTTTGGGATGAAAGTTATAATATTATTACTAAAGCTTTGAAAACACTCTCGGTGTACCGTCTTTCTTTGTAAATTTGTGTAACCATGTATATGTATTTGCAACTGTATATTTTTGTAATGTATTTATTTTAGAAACTTATTCTGATATGTTTTGTACGAGCAAATGAGAAAGAAGGGGCGGGGCAAACGCGGGCTGACGGGAAGTGGAGTAAAGATGAGACGTGTTTGTGGACGCGGCCGACAATAGTGGATATATACTTTTCCCACCCTTACCTTTGGAAATATACACTTTTTTCCTTGGATTACTTTTAACGGGCACCCGGACTCTGCAGGTCTGCATCAAATCTTAAGTACCGGTATCATTTCCCGTTCATTTTGCCGGCTGTGATTTTTGGACTGTGTCGGGTATAGGTTAATTTCGTGCTTGTGTTGCATTTTTTCAATGTGGGCGCATGCGGCTAATATACAGGTGCGGCCTGTGTATGTACAAAATCGTTTTTCCTCCCGAAATGTGGTGGGTGCTGCTTATAATCAGGTGCGCTCTATAGTCCAGAATTTACGGTACTACTGTACCAAAAGAAAATGCGTAAAATGTGAGCCTTATTTTTGACAGTGTCGGTGCTGTTGTTGGTGTTTGCCACGGAAATGAACCAAATTGCATTGGCTCGTCATTGTTCATCGAGGTTAAAAGGAAACTCCGGTCCAAGATGCCATCGCAGTGTTTTGTATTTAGAGCGCATGTGTCAAGCTGCTGTTTTCCTCTGTCTGCCGCACATTTGAGGAATTTAGCGACCAAGCGCCAAAATGATCAAACATGTTTGATACTCCAAAACCTTGCCGATGCGCTGATTTCCTCCAAAAAGTAGCCGCGCACCCCTGATGCGAGAAACAAAATGCCGATCTCCAGTTGGTTGGCTGGGCTTACGTGTAAATTGGTAGTGCTGGTAGGTACTTTGTGTACTCACTGACAGTAGATCAGGTTTGAAAAGTACAGATAGAAACGGAAAACGGAATCCTTCCCTTGTCATTTGGTCGCATAACGTCACTGTCGTGACCCCCCTTTGATTTGGTCTGTTGAACAACATTTTTTTTGAAAATCCACAAAATTAGGTCATTATGTTAAAACGGCTCCAAATTTGGGTCATAAAAAGTAAACAAAAAGAGGATGAAAAAAAGAAATTTAATGCCAATGCAAATTTTTTGATAAAACATCAATGTTATGATATTTTGAGAATAAATTTACTTTGCACAACCAAATAACTGGAGATTTGAGGGTAATTGGTCTCGTTTACCTCTGAAAAAAGGCATTTTTCCTTTATAACACGCTCAAAAAAATCTCTAAAGATTAACTCAAACTTTAGAAAAACGAGTTAACAATTGAAACAGGTCAAAATTACAATGGAAACAAAGTCGCATCTTTAAAGGGTTTTTACTTCAATTTAGTTACCGTATTTTCCGCACTATAAGGCGCACATAAAATCCGTTTTTTAAAAAAAAAGCTGACTATGCGCCTTATATATGGATCAATATTGAATTACAAGGTCTCGCAACTTACGGTAAGCAGCCACCGACTCCATTTTTCGCGTAGAAGAAGTGCGCTGTGCATACTGGGAAATATTAAACAACGATTCTCTTTTATTTGTGCGTTTGTATAAAGACCCTGAAATGGCTCCTATTAAGAGACACGCTTACAACGCAGAGTTTAAACTCAAGGCGATCAGTCACGCAGTAGAACACGGGAATAGAGCAGCAGCGAGAGGGTTCAACATTAATAAATCGAACACGAGAGTGGCTCGAGCCGGCAGAATTAAGAGTCCCCATAGGAACTCGCTAACTGAACAATGGTTCCATGGGTGAATTATGTAAAACCCACTACAACGTTTTACATTTTACAGTTATTATGTTATTGCTTTACTGTTATTGTTTTGCACTTGTTGCTTTTGCACATTACGAGTGTCACTTTATTGCGATTGCACTAACGTTTAATTTACCATAACAGTATCAGACATTTTTTTTGCGTGTTGACTAAATGGAGGAAAAGTAAAATGTTATGCCTTGCTGTTGTTCAAATATGTTAAAGATGTGTCACGAAAATGCTTTACCTCAGAGAAAATAATAAAACGGCTGTTTATTCATTTTGAGAGTGAATGGAGTTGTGGAAAGCTTGTTTGTTATCTATTAATACAGTTTGACTGACCTATCTGTTTTGTTGACATTCCCTTTAGCGCGGCACCATCTAACGGTTGCATAACGTAACTACATCCTCTACTGTAGCCAAGTCAAGTTAAGTCACATTTGCATAACGTAACTACATCCTTTACTGTAACTAAGTCAAGTTAAGTCACATTTATCTATGACGCCCTTAATCACAAAAAAGTCTCGAAGGACTGCACATGATTACAATTAGAAAATTGCACAATTACCTGATCTTAAACCAGCATGCACTTATAGCGCCTTATAATGGGGTGCGCCTTATGTATGGAAAAAGTTTAAAAATATATCATTCATTGAAGGTGCGCCTTATAACACGGTGCGCCTTATAGTGCGGAAAATACGGTATATCTTTTTGATAGATGTTTGCCAGATAGAAATATTAGAACGTGAGTACAGATCATTCAAATGGAAACCTGTACTTGGTGCATGGACAAGCTATCTTCTAGGTAGAAAATAAACCTTTTTAGGGTATAACTGTGCACACAGACAAGCACACACATAAAGAATGAAAAAAACAAACACGAAAAGCCTGACAAATTCCCAGTAGCACTCCATCCACTATCAATAAATTAAATCCATCATGCCAAGTGGACTCCAATAGCAGACAGACAGTGAGGGGCCAGGTGATGATCCTCAGCCCCTCCTTTCCCTTACATCACTTTTTCTTTATGATACGTTATCTCTTTTCTGTGTTTGCTGCATCTGTCCTCCTCCCTGTGCCTTATCTCCATCTTTGTGAATGCTCTTGTCCCTGCACCCCCCTCATCCAAACAGGCAGCACAGAAGCCTCCCTTGCAAATTTCAGCAAAAGCAGCAGCAGATCAAGTCAGAACGCAGGTAGGATGCCGTTGCTGTTGCCATAGGAACCGACCCTATGCTGTTGCACACCATGCACTCCTTGCCGAGGTTACCGAGTTGTTGTTTTTTATTTTAGAACAGCTCTTTATATTTGGTTTTGTTGTTAATTTGGCTTCAGTAAGTATATACCTTATTTTCCACAGTATAAGCCGCACTGGATAATATGCGATAATCGGCCAAAATTAAAAAAAATAAATAATGTTTTTTCATATATATAGCGGACTGGACTATACGGCGCATGGAATTAAAACTACAGTAATTTTAACTCACTGTGAATGTGTGAAACTGGAGTGTCTTCGTTGTCACAATATGTTAACCCATTTTGTAACAATGACAATAAAGGTATATTCTATTCTATTCTATTCTATTCTACAGTAATGGCTGCACAAAAAATAAATGAGTACCATAGTGATGCATCGATTGATCAGTCGAAATATATCGCTGATCACAATTGCAAAACATTGGATGGAACGGGAATAGAGCCCTTTTCGCTGTGGGGAAAGCACCAGATCCTATCTACTCGACCAGTGTTTCTCAACTGGTGGGTTGTGGGTCGCGGACCTGTTTTCAGAGGGTCGCGGGCTCTTAGCAAAATAATGCTAATAAGAAAAAAAAAAGGATTTTCTCTTACTTTATAGTCTTTCCTTCTTTTTCTCTTTTTCTTTCTCCCTTTCTCTCTCTATTTTTCCCTTCTCTCTCTCTGTCTCTCTCTGTCTCTCTCTCAACTCTCATTTCCTTTCTTTTTCTTTCTGTCTATGTCTTTTTTCTCAGTTTCTTGTTTCTACTCCCAACAAAAAAACCTGGCAATAACATGGTAACAACAAAATAAGTAGTACGAGATACGTTATTATTTTAGAAATGTAGTGTACAGACGCTGTCCGACCTACAAACGAGTTAGGTTTCGGACATCGTTCGTAAAATGAATTTGTTTGTAAGTTGCTTCAGTGCTATATTTTGTATGTTTATGGTTTGTATAAGTATGTCTAAGGCTGTTAAGAGTAACCTGATTTGGTTTGTACTAAAAAAAATAACATTTAATAAAATAAAATGCTCTATTAAGATAAATAAAGTGAGGTTTTACTTACTATTTTACTTGCGCTTCAAGAGGTCCGCCTCCGTTGTAAAAAGTGGCTGAAAAAAAGCGTAACGACCCTTTTCTCAAACGCATCAAGCTTCCTTGTTCCACTTTCGTTTCAAAATAAATGGCTTCCCTCTTCCTTACACTTTACACCAACCATATTGAATGGATGCACAAGATATTAAGCAATAATAACATCAAAGTTCTTAGGACGCTAGCGATACAGTACACATTGTTATGATAACACATAAACTAGGAATCAGCGGCCGGATTTTTTTCTTCATTGTGAATGCTGGGTGACCTCTCACAGCGCCACGCGGCGGGAAGAAGCACTACAGTACTGTCCTCTAGTCGGAAAAGGGTGCACACAATACAAAATGTAACTTACAGCAATGTCCGGATATTTTTCGACATCAGTAAAAATGATCATATCTGCCGGAATCCGTAAGTAGAATGTACGTAAGTCGGGAGGCATCTGTATATAAAACAGGGTGTCCTTTGCACTAATCAGTGGCAAAAAGTATCTCTCAGCTTGAAAAAGGTTGGATACCCCTGACCCAGACTTTTCTAAGCTTTTAGATCAGCTCTGGTGTACACGCAGGGTTGGGTAGGGTTACTTTAACTTGATTACTTTCAGTTACTTTTGGATTACTCCAATACCAAATATGCTAATAAAAGACAAAATAAACTAAATATGAATACAATTATGACTCACAACACGTGGTAAGCTTTCTCTCCTGGCTTTGATCTCTTTGATCTCTGGCAAAACTAACATAAAATGCGACAAAAACAAAATGAAAATGAATCCAAACAGCTTGCCAACATCATTTTTGCCGTTCCATGTATTCCGTTACTCCCCAAGCCTGCACAAAATTTAGTCATTTTATTCATATTTAGTTTATTTTGTCTTTTATTAGCATATTTGGTATTGGAGTAATCCAAAAGTAATTGAAAGTAATCAAGTTAAAGTAATCCTACCCAACCCTGTGTACACGTATAATCCACTTACAAGATAGTGGCATGGTACATTGACTTAAGTTAGGCAGTCCGAACAATTTGTTTAGATGTGTGAATATGTCAGGAGGAAGACTTTGTGGCCCGTTAGCTAGCATTGCTAATGCTATACGAGTTTTTTTTCTAGAATGGAATAGAATAGAATTTACTTTTATTGTCATTCTTTGCAACCTTGCACACAGAATGAAATGTCGATACACCTTAAACAGTTAAATTCTAATGAGCCGAAGCAGCCGCAGCCAAACAGGGCGCTGCCTTTTTAGACCCAACTGCTGTGTTGGGAGTCATTAGGTGACCAAGCCCCCCAATTCCAACCCTTAATGCCAAGCGCCAAGCAGGGAGGAAATGAGTACATATGTTGTAAGTCTTAGGTATGACTCGGCCGAGGCTTGAACCAGCGACCTCCCAGTCTCGGAGCGGGCACCCTAGCGCCCCATGTGCTTTCCAACTAGGTGAGCCACCTCATGCGACAGCTGCACAATATTCAATTGACTAGTCATTGCCAATGGTGTTGAATAGTATAGCTGATTTATTTGTTGTTGTCTACTGTTTACTGGCCTCGTCCACTGTTTACCACAGTTTTCTACTGTCCGTCATAGTGTTCCACCTGGTTAGATTACGTGTGTGCAAAGGTTAAGTAAGCGATTTAGACCGATATGCGAGTTCATACCGTACTTGAAGTGGTTTTCGGTTTTGTTGGTCATTTTTTTAAGAAAAAGTGAATTATCTTCTACGATTTCAAGAAAATGGGGTGATGATTAGATTAGACTTAATGTATTTTAGTACACCATCTATGTCCCTAGCTCTCACTATCGCCATCCTGGTTTGATCCCTGATGCGATTGTTAAGCAGTTGTGGTCATTTGATATTTTTTGACTGATCAACAATTGCAAAAATATTGTAATGTACAATTACATTTCCAATTCTATCGTCATTTTAATACCCAAATAACCAAATATTCTTCTGCATGAGCTTGTGTTTGCGACAATTTCTCAACAGGCTGACATGGAAAGGTTTGACATTTGAGTGTGACAAGCGCTCAATCACAGGCGGAGACAGATTACAGTCATATTCATATCTCCTCCGGACACCTGCTAATGATTTTATAATTAGAGAGCGCATTTCTCTGCGTCTCAGCACTGCTCTAAGGAATACACACGTTCATGCAGACACATACGCACGAACGTACACAAGCCCCCATTGCCCCCTGTGCGATCGACACCCGCTCTCCTGGCCCCAATAGACATGCAATCATTCTCAGTGCCGTTTTCCCTAATGGAAACTGACATAATATCAAACACAATAAAGGGTTTCACTTAGTGCTCTTTATTAACCTGCAAACAAGTGTACATAACCCCCCCACCCCAACCCTTACAAAAAGTACTCATTAAACTGCCAACTATTCTGATTTGAGGCTGTATTATCATGATTTTTAGTGGAGTGCTCATTCATTTAGGGTGGGGGGCCAGGTCTTCAGAGAAAAAAGGCTGCTTTTGTGCATTTATTGGACTCAATAAACCGTTTAATAGATAATTTGAAAAGCTCTAACACCACCTAGTTTTGAAGATGTCCTGCAGTTCTACCGGATAAAAATCAGTCAGTAAAAATGCAATGAATGCACAAATGCGTATTAGCGACCGGAAATAGAAGAAACATTAAATATTAGCATTACATTTATCTATATTCTCATTGAGAACAACCTAATGATAACAAATGATATTATATGTGACACTCCAGCATAAACCTGTTATAAAATACTTATAAATAACAAAAATGAAATAAAAAAGAGTGTCCAAAGCAATGTTCCCTGTAATTTTCCACGGGTCTGAGCGTTCACACAAAGTCGGTGAGCAACGCTTGAAACAACAGTGAGCAACCATAATCCCAAGTGTGGCAAGATAATTAATTATCAAACATGTCCAAAACTTGACATCAAGTTACATTTTGCTGAGTTTCCGGCAATGCAAAAAAAAAAATCACTTTTGAATGAATTGACTAATGTATTATTGCAAAGGTTGTACGGCCTACAAACGTCATTTGTTTTTACAACAATTCTTTCACAAGATTTCCATTTCTTTTTTTTCGTGGTATCTTTTGTCGCATACTACTAACATTTTGGGGGCTTATTTAGGCAGTTGCATGATACAAAACTGTATTTAATCACATTTTTTTAGTGGAAGTACAATGTTGGCAACAAGATTGACTTGGTATAATTGGAAATTATTTGAATGCAACACAAACATTTTCTTCTTTCACCCTGTTTTTTTTTTCATTTTTTTTAATCCCTTTTAAAAAAAATCTCATTGTGTTTATTTTTTCCTAGCTGTTACTTTTTTCTTTTTGTTCTCTATTTACTTTTTTTCCTTTGTTTCTTTCTTTTCTTTTTTTCTGGCTTTTTCTGAAATTTTCCTAGTTTTTTATCTTCCTTTTGTTTCTTTTTTTCTCAGCTTTTCACTACTTTTTCATTTTGGTATGTTTTTTTTGTGCATAATTTTACATAATATTTGGTCATATAGGGATGAAAGAGCCGGTTCCTTTTAGTGAGCTGAGCCGAAGAAGCCGGTTCTCGAAAAACACACAGTCCCACACGCAGCTTAGAGGGAACATTGCGCCTGATAGAGTTTCTTGTGCGCTGAGAATGTGCAGGCAGTGCACGATTGCGCAAGCGCAGCTTAGAGGGAACACTGGTCCAAAGTAGTGCCTATAGACGGGCCTAGGTTCAGTGACATGCAGTCAGAGGAAGCAGGTGAGAGTGTGCCTCAAATGCCTCAACACACACGTCCAATCACAGCATGTCTAGGTTGTAAGTGTGCAATGAAACATAGTGTAATGACACTAGCAGAAACATATTTCCAAAATAAGAGTAGATAAATAAAACACCGTGAAAGTAGAAGTGCAATGAGGGATTTTTTCGTAAAAATATTTGCCATGGATGCCTCAGGAGTAAGAGTAGAAAACGATTCTGGAGGCGATAAATTCTTCACTTAGACAGGCACACGCAGCTCACCTGGATGCAGAAGCATTCACACATGACTGACAAGCAAGAATTAAACATGCAAGAAACACATGCATAAATACACCCGCAACAAGGAGAAAAACCGAATGGGGAAAAGGGGGATTTTTTTACCCGTGTTTGGGTTAGTTTCTAGTTTATTACAGCTTGTGTGTGCGTGTCTGTGAGTAATATTTGAGTGCAAAGGTGTGTAAAGGTGAGCTTTTGTGATGTATCAACATGTGGACACGGGTCACTAATATCTGAATTATCTTAATAACTTTAATACTTTACTTTACTGGTACCAATTAGAAGTCGCAATAATTTCCTGACCACCCAAATCGACCACTGCACCTGTTTTTGTGTTATGATTTACATTTCTATGTTTTGTTTTGTAGAAAGCATTCTGTGTCCCATTGTGTGTATTCTTCAGGATCATTTGTTGTGTAATTCGCATGGTGTCACATGAATCTGTACGCACCGAAGCACCATTGTTCCGACATTAGAATCTACAGTGCTCCTCAACAATTGAATTTCTGTGAATTATGCACTTAAAATGTTTGTTATTTTTTATGGTAAGGTCGGTGTGTGATTTTTTTTCCTTTCAGGATATGACATCACTGGTTCCCCGGATGTCAGAGACCAGAAACGGAGACAGGACCTACTTACGTTTGTTTTACTCAGGAGGTATTTAAAAGGAGGTGAGGGCTTGCACCCATGATCCGATGATCGTCGGTCACGGGTAGCAGATAGCTTGGAATGCGGAAGTGGCACTTCCTTGGCGAGCGAAGGCAGTGTCGAGAGCGGGGAAAGAACAGGTCGATAGCCGGGACGGTGGAGCAGAACGTAATCGTGTTTAGAAAAAGGGTTGGCGCCGTGAATCAAACGGGAATCAAGACAGTATTGAGTCAGGGGTCAAAAAGTGCTTGCCTAGCGAGGGGCTGAGGTTTGCAGACGGACTGACACTTGTTGAGAGGAAGACGGGGGTTTAAAAAGAGATGAGCGGCCAATCAGCGTCCGATCGTGCCCCGCATCAGTAATCATGACACCCGGTCAATTTAATCAAAAATTGGTACCATACTAACTAGAGATGAATGATTAGAATTAGACTGTCATTGATAACAGCGTAGTCAATATTAGTTACAACAAGATTAGGCGTCGAACTCCATGATAATCACATAATAAAGACTTAGAAGAGAAAATAAGATAAATACATGGTAATGTCAGCATACATAGGCAAATATATTTACAAGGTAGTGGTTGGAGGCTGGCCTAAGTTGTAAATCAGAACAATAGTGCAAAAAAAATATTTAGCAGCAACATAACTATATAAATACGTCTGTAGATAAGATATGGATACCTGGTATATGAAATCATAGGCAATATATATTTTTTCAGTCTTTTGCCGTTGTTTATGGTGGTGATGGCGATAAAGGAGAAACAGTGTGTAAGTCCTTGTTTTAAGGGACCTTTAGTGCATACAAGAGAGCAGCAGGTCAAATAGGTGGCAGGGTTGGGTAGGGTTACTTTAACTGGATTACTTTCAATTACGTTTGGATTACTCCAATACCAAATATGCTAATAAAAGACAAAAGAAACTAAATATGAATAAAATGATGACTCACAACACGTGGTAAGCTTTCTCTCCTGGCTTTGATCTCTTTGATCTCCGGCAAAACTAACATAAAATGCGACAGAAACAAAATGAAAATAAATCCAAACAGCTTGCCAACATAAATTTTGCCATTCCATGTATTCCGTTACTCCCCAAGCCTGCACACAATTTTGTAATTTTATTCATATTTAGTTTCTTTTGTCTTTTATTAGCATATTTGGTATTGGAGTAATCCAAAAGTAATTGAAAGTAATCCAGTTAAAGTAACCCTACCCAACCCTGATAGGTGGTGGCTAGGTTGAAAGGAGTCCTTTATAATGTTGTTGGCTCTGCTGCGGTATCGCAAGCCGGCAATGACATCCAGACTGGGCAGAGAGAATCCAATGATTTTATGAGCTGTTTATGACTTTCCTGTTTATGACTTTCCTGTTTCCTGTTGACTGCCATGATCCCAAATTATCAGATCGCGACGTCTTATGCCAAGCATCAGTATTTGTGTAGACACCAGACAGAACTTTGCTGTGTTTACTAATAAACTAAAATTGAGAATTGATAGACCAGGTCCGAATGTATTTTTTTTCAAACAGCCAGCAACGTGTAACACTGTAATTGCATTTTTTTCTCTTTCGTGCCTGAAACCTTGCAAAAAAGCCTCTGAGTCAGTTTACGCATACTGCGCCATGACGATAAGAAACGAGGTGTTTTGTCCCGCCACACTTTAGGAAACGTTGCAATCCCCATTGTCGGCTGACAGGGCTCGATTGAGGAATGGGTTATAGCCCAGATAGCATCGGCGCATTGCATGGACTCGGAGTCACATTATAAATAAATAAAAGGAAAGCCTGTAAGGTGAGACGCACGCGTACCAACACCTCCTAAACAACGCACGGATCTGGGGGAGACAAACAAGATAAACAGTGCATGTAGTGAATAGTCAAGATAGCTGCTGGATCCAGAGGGACAGAGCCAATTCAATTATCTACAATAAAGTGAAATAATCATCGTATCTCCTGTTGAATTTACAACTTTGCGACCAGGAACTTTCAAATGGGGCTTAAATCTGGGGACAGATTATTTTTCGTTTTGTGCTTATTCCTGAGACCCTTCGATGATCAAGTGGGAAGATCCATCTATTATTTATCTATGTTCTTGGTGAGAAATGGAAGCTTTCATTAGCAAGTCCAGTCAGTCTTAACAAGTGCTTTTTAGAGCGGTAACTGGATTCAAAATTTTTCTTTTCTATAGTTAACCATGAGGCCACTTTTTTATCGTCTTCATGATCATCTTCGCTCCAGGAGGCGAGAAAATGCCCCAAATTATCTCAATGTTACCTACCCTGTGATTTTGCAATCCAATTCGTGCAATTCCTCTCATCTCACCATGTTTTGTAAGCTATTCTGTCTTTCCACAGCGGCAGTGGGTCAGGAGGTAGAGCGCTCGTCTTGGGATCAAGAGATCGCAGTTCGAATCCCGGCTCCTCCGTGTTACATGTCAAAGTGTCCTTGGGTAAGACACTGAACCCCTAATGCCCCAAATAAGCAGGTTAGCGCCTTACATGGCTGCACGGCCGCTATTGGGAAATGTGAAGCACACTGTAAAGCGTTTTGGGAAGTCTTGACTTGAAAAGCGCTATATAAATGCAGATCGTTTCATTTCATTTCATTCAAAGCGGTCGTTGGCAACCAAAGGTCAGAAATGGATTATGCCGGTGACATGTTTCACAAAAGAGAGATGGTCATCGGTTGATAGCATGCAGGAATTAGGCAATTTATTTACAGTCACCTAAAACAATTTGGGCACCACTGTTCTTTTTCAAGATTTTCCATTATCAATCATTGACTGTTTGTATCAGCAATTTCAGCAATATACATATCTGAGAAATGAAATGAGTTTATAGAATTTACATTAGGTGTAGAATAACTACCTATAAATAAAATAGGCAGGCAGCTTAACATAATTTTTTCTAATATTTAGTAGATTCTCCTTTCGAAGAAATAAAAGCCTCTAAATGCTTCTTAAATAAGAGCCTGGATTCTGGTTAAAGGTATTTTGGACTATTCTTCTATATTAAAAATCTCCAATTCCATCAGGTTTGATTGTTTTTAAGGTTGTAAAGACTGCTTAAAATGAAACAACAGCTTTTTTAAATACAATTCAGGTCTGGAGACTGCGATTGCCATTCAAGAAGGTAGTAGTACAATTTGAGCAGTGTTTAGAGTTGTGGTCTTCTTGAATAATGCAGCCCTGGCGCAACTTCCACTTTGTCACCGATTATTGAAAATTGTTTGTGGGATTCTGCTAATCCTGACAAGAATCCAAAGACTTTCAACTTAAACAACATGGCCAATACCTACACAGCCCAACATCAAGATGGAAGTAACACCAAAATGTTATTGTGGGTAGCAAGTGTTTGTCTGTGAATGTTTTTTTCTTCTTCTGCCATGCATACCTCCAGGGCCTGAGTGAGCCCCTTTTTATCCTGGGATTTTTCTGCCCAAAGCTGGCCCACTTAGCTATGGCGGAGGAATTTGAATAATTGGAACAGCAGCGAGCACTAATAATGATTTTTACTGGGGGAATTTTGTAGGTATATGTTGATAAGGTAACAGAAAACACTTTACCATTTGAATCCAAATGGAATTTATATAAAGATTTTGTTATAGATGGGAACACCTATGTACAGTACCAGTAATTTCAAATCAAAATTAGAATCGCCTTTCCAACAGATGCTATGCTTTACACTCAACTCAGACATGAGAATTTCATTTTCAGTGTACATCAGCATGAAGCCCTCTAAAGATTCCAGAGACTGTGAGCTTCTTAGCCTAGTTTTCACACATTTTAAAGCAGAGAAGCTCAGCTCTCAAGCAACCTGAGTACAGGAAAGGGTCAACAGGAACATATATGCAAGGAGGAGGTTATTTTCTGAGAGGACTTGCTTTTTTCTTCATTCTCATTAAATGTTTCTTCTTTTTAAAACATGTTTCCACTTTTCTTTTCTTTTTCATTACATTTCTTTTTCTCATTTTTTGTGTATGCTTTTCATTCTTCTAGCTTTTAAATTATTTTTCTTCCCTTAATATTGTTTCTTCCGTTTTCTCTCTTTTTGATTTGATTGTATTTATTTTATCTGTTGTTTCTTTTTTCCTTGTTGTCTTCTTTTCCTTTTTTAGCTTTATTTGTCCTTCAAAAGTATATTTGTGCAGAATATTACCGAATCATTTTTAATTGGGGCGGCAGTGGCTCAGGAGGTAGAGCGCTTGTAATGGGATCAACAGATCGCAGTTCGAATCCCGGCTCCTCCGTGTTACATGTCGAAGTGTCCTTGGGTAAGACACTGAACCCCTAATACCCCCAATAAGCAGGTTAGCGCCTTACATGGCTGCACGGCCACTATTGGGAAATGTGAAGCACAATGTAAAGCGCTTTGGGAAGTCTTGACTTGAAAAGCGCTATATAAATGCAGATCATTTCATTTCATAATATATGTATAAAGGAAACAAAAAACTGAAGAGGCTGTTGGAAGCTGAAAGAGCTGGCTCTTTTTAGTGAGCCGAGCTAAAAGAGCGGCTTCTCGAAAAGGAGACGGAATTCCCATGACTGCGAGCTCTTTTGAGTTAGAGGAGCTACCCGGTAAAGGTAGGTAACTGCGAAATTCTGCAAACACACACACACCCCCGGTGACACACAGAAGACAGGCAAAATGTTTAAGATGTGTGAAATGAATGATAACAGTCCTTCTTTTAACATCTTTTCCTCGCTTTTTCGGCTCCACATTGCATCTTTCTGCCCTCGATCGTACCTGACTTATATCATTCGCGCTGTACTGTGTTCATTTTACCGCAAAAAAAAATCGGTGGTGGTGGGCTAAACCAACTTGAAGTTTTGGGGGACAGAATTTCCCCAGATGGTAAAACTCACCTCATCTGTTGCGCTGAATGTGGTCAAATATCTGACTAGAAAATGAATGCACGAGGAAGGTTGGATAGTACAAGTGACAGATACATGTTAAAAAATGTTTTCTCATTCAGCCAGTCCAACTTCACCTTCTCGATTAGTCACTTTGGCATTGCATACCTCCCCTTGTTATGTCAAAATAATTCAATTTTAGTTTCAACAGTCAACAGCACCTTAATCCAAAATGCTGTCTGTTATTATCATTGCTCAACAAACTAAACAGGTGATTATGATCGTTGCAAAAATGTATTCTGACCTAAACCAAAATATTGCCTGTTTGTAACTGTAGTGATTGTCGCCAGGGTTGGGTAGGGTTGCTTTAGCTTGATAACTTTCAATTACTTTTGGATTACTCCAATACCAAATATGCTAATAAAAGACAAAAGAAACTTAATATGAATAAAATTACTAAATTTTGTGCAGGCTTGGGGAGTAACGAAATACATGGATCGGCAAAAATGATGTTGGCAAGCTGTTTGGATTTATTTCCATTTTGTTTCTGTCGCATTTTATGTTCGTTTTGCCGGAGATCAAAGAGATCAAAGCCAGGAGAGAAAGCTTACCACGTGTTGTGAGTCATACATTTATAAAATGATTTTATTTCTGTTTGATAAGTGTTTAAAAAATAATTCCGTCAATTTTTTCTGAATCTTCAACAAAGGGTGCACCAAAGTCAAGACCCTCCGCCACCCACGTCCCCCATTAAAGACCGCCTCCGAGCGAGCCAATCAACAATCAAACCTCAGCTAAAAGGAAACCTGTTATTTTCGAACCCGTAATCACTTCCATCAGATTCTTTGCCGTCCTTCACATTCAATCGCCCAGCGAAAGCCTGCCTTTAATGCTATGTGTGCAGCTAGTGCACAATTTCAACCAAGGTCGCCATTTATACAGTCGAAAAGATAAAAGGACATATGCCCCTGCCAAACACGTCATAATGCATATTGCCTGTAAGCACTTGCCCGTAACAATGTGATCACCGCTTCCCAAAGCTCTTTCATAAATAAGACTCTCACAGGTAACCAAACGGAGACACAGCACTTAGATATTTATCTTATATTGTTGATTTTACAAAACACACTGTGTAAAATTTACAATTTATTTAATATTATTCTTTTTTCAAGATGAAAACAGTATTAATTGAACCCTCCATTTAGATATCATCAATACAGAATTTGTTCGAGGGCTCATTAGAACAGCCAGGCGAAATATAGGTCCCGTGGGCCGGATCCGCCCAGTTGGATGATTTGATCCTGCTCTCCGTAAATTTCAGAGCATGTCAAATGTTATGCTACTTTCAATAAATACAAACTAAATCTTTAATGTGTTAGAGGGCAGCAAAGGTGTAAAAAAGCTGACATTCAATCTGCTTTCATGTTAAAGACAATATGGTAAGGTATTTTCTCAGCTTCAGTAGGCACAGCTTAGTAGTTTAAACTGATGTTATTGCCTGTTCTCTGCTAAAACTTTAAATCTCTCTCTCTCTCTCTCTCTCTATCTCTCTCTCTCTCTCTCTCTCTTTCTCTCTCTCTCTCTATATATATATACCTCATCTCATCTCATCTCATTAGCTGCACCGCTTATCCTCAGTAGGGTCGCAGGGGTGCTGGAGCCCATCCCAGCAATCATCAGGCAGCGGGCAGGGGACACCCTGAACTGGTTGCCAGCCAATCGCAGGGCACACGGGGACAGACAACTCACTCGCCCATTCACACCTATGGACAATTTGGACCGGCCAATTCACCTGAAATGCATGTTTTTGGAATGTGGGAGTAAACCGGAGTGCCCGGAGGAAACCCACGCAAGCACGGGGAGAACATACAAACTCCGCACAGGAAGTCTGGAGCTGGATTTGAACCCACGCAGGAGGTTCCCATGACATGAACCGTGCCGCACATGCGCTAACCACTGCCGCGCTGCCCATATATATATATATATATATATATATATATATATATATATATATATATATATATATATATATATATATATATATATATATATATATATATATATATATATATATATATACACACACACATACATATATATTTATTTATTTATTTATTTTTTTAATTGTTTTTTTTAAAGAAGTGTGTTAACTGAGGCATGGGATGTTTGTGGTCATTTGGTTCAGGTGTAAAGAAGCATTTACTCAACTGTTAAAACTAACACATTGTTAACACATTCAATGCCAGATCATTTGTGAATGCATGTATTTTGTCTAGAAAAGATCCCTAATCCGTGCTTAAATTTGCAGGGTAGAATTTTAATGTAGGCTGAATGATAAAGCAGAGTACTGAAAAACAAAGCAAAATAATTAGCGTTGACATTTTTTACTGATACGGTCCAGGTTAGAACATAAGTCTGGAACTATTTTGTGATATTTACCACCCACAATAACATTTCCTCATTATGCATTATTTGCTAATAATGTATAATTAGGCGTTGCTGTGTTTCAATATTGAACGGATTGTTCGTATCTGGTGTAAATCTGTATCTGTGTTTGTTGAATTATGAACCCACTCCTACCAGAAGAACCCAAAAAGCTACAGGTTTAGCCTCCCAAATAACATTTCACGGTTCTGTTGGCCATTGTGTACGTGTTTTTGTGAGAATTTTAAAGGAGAAAATCGAGTAAAGAGAGAGGCATGGCTTGCTGGATTTCACTTGCCTATTGATTGTCATCTCCTGTGAGGCAGGGCCTTGGATCGATAGGATTTAGACATGGTGTGAGGTGGCGGATTGGGTCTTAACACCATGCCTTGTGGCTAAGACTCTGCATGGCTAAACCAACATTGATGCAGAAACTTTTATCTTGGTTCTATTTTGGAAAAAGACAAGCATTTTTTTTCCCAAGAATAATATTGATCATAAATCATGTAATTATAAAGTCAATGAAGGTGATAACCATAATCCCAAATTAAACTCCTAACCTGATAACCGTTTTCTAAGCTATATCTACTGAACAACCAATCATAATTGCAATATATGAATTTTCTGTTGGTTTTTGTTGTTGAAGATTCCGGCCACTAGATGTCGATTTATTGTGTTGTGCAACCCCAAAAAATGGTAAAAAGCACAAGGAAGTATTAAAGAAATAAAAAAACACCGTACCATTTTTCCTCTGATTTTTTTTGCCAAGCCTCTTGTAAAGTTTTTGGTTTTCGGGTCCGTGTAACAGGAAGGGGGTGGACAATCACGTATAACTCGCTTTAGGTGAGGATCATGTTAAGTAAAATAAATGCTAATTACTCAACCTAAGGGTATATTAAAAGATGCACGATTATATGATAGTTCAGGAGTCAGATTTTTGTTGGTGAGAGCTACCTTTTGTTAGTGATTGTAGTGAAGGGCAACCAATTTGATACACATTTCCAAAAAAACAAAACAAAAACAAAAAACAATGGTATTACTTTGTTGTTATTATTTATATTACCAGATGGTAATTTTTAGATGCTAAATCAACCACTAAAACATCATGACAATTAAAAAAAATTCAAGAAAATCGCAATGACCCAGCATTGGTGAGCTATTTTCAGAACCTGTCCACTGGCCACTCAGGTGGGAATATATTGGGGACCCCTGTGATAGTTCATGTATTTTTGCTCGTTATTTAAATGAAAATAGTAATAATTTTAAAGAACAACATTTTTTTACCACTTGGAGGGGCCAAAGAATACACACAGTCCCTTTTAGAAAAATGAAACAAATGAGATCTCCTTTTTAAAGTTGTTTGAAAAAGTAAATCAAATATTTAAAAAAGTTAAATAGATTTAGTTAAATATGGTTAATTACATCGGACAGTTTTCCCCAAATTTTGAATTTTATAAAAGTTGAGTTTCAATGTGCAAATAGCTCACAGGATCAGTGGCATCTCTTACAAAGGTAAAAGGGAAATTAAATTAAATTGTTACTACTTTTTTAAGGGGCATTGAGCAAAAATACATGAACTCACACCAATTTTAACTTTTATATATAAAAAAAATAGGTCAATGAATCTGTATTTCTTTTTCATAGTGAAATCCCTACGCAGTAGAGGTAAAACATTCAGCCCGACCGGACCCAAGGCGCGGGTAAATAAAAACTCCAACCCGGCCAAACCCGAATAAATCAGAAGCTATAATTTGTTGCCAGAGTAAACACGAAGCTTTACTTCGGCCGTGCGTGCTTCAGCACCGAACTGCGTTTCGGCTGAACTACGCAGCTTGGGGTTTACTTTGGGCCGAGTCCCTGCAAGTGCAGCTTCAAAATGAACGTTTCTGCGCCGAAGTGCGCATTTCGGCAAAGTGCAGAGGACAAAGGTAAAATTGAATGAAATGGCACTAAAAAGAAAATCATATTCTGCAGAAGTTGTAAAGAGTGAAATATTTGGCCAAAAAGCAGAAAGAAAGTTTTAAAGCTTGTAAGCTTTAGGCAAGAAGCAGAAATGACGTCTGACATGAGGGAGGTGGAAGGAGGAAGCAGCACGTGTTTTACTCCAACACAGAAAATGAACATTACTTTGGATTTAGTGATTTGGAGTTAAACTAGTTTGGTACGCATTTTATTTATCTAAATAGTTACTTGAATAAAAAGAAAAGGAAAATTAAAAAAAGGAAAATAAAATGGCGAGAGAGAAGCCCGGTCGGCCCCGACTTAATGATTGACATTTTGAGTTTGGGACAAGTTCGGGCCCTGGCCCAATATCTTACCTCTTCTATGTTGTAGTCGCCGCCATGTATGTCTATTACCTTGCTGCTACACTGTGGCAGTGTTCTCGTTTGCCCGCGTCCCTGCGTCCTAGACGCATCATTTTTGCTGGGGAGGCATAGTCTCAAATCAACGTGCGTCCCCGGGACGCAACTTTTTTGACACAAAATTGTCATTATTTCCCGATTACATTTTTTTTAAAACAAAGATTTACCGCACTCAAAACTTTTCGTCAGGCAGATCTGGCAGATGTTGTTTTGGTCTCGCGGTTTGAGTTTTCGTCTGCACGCCGATCTCGAGTTGTGTGTTGAAAAGTCCGTCTCTTTTTAGAGAACCGGCTTTTTCGGCTCAACTCATTCAAGAGAGCCGGCTCTCAAACGGCTCACTTGCTTTGATGCATTATATTACGAATGATTATGTTGTATAAAGAAATTAAGAAAAAAAGGAAGTATAAAAGGAGAAAATGAAAAAAGACAGGTTTGTGGTTATCCCTTTAATCGGTATATTACCAACAATAATTTGATGCATAAAACTGAATGAATAATAAGATTTTTATTATATATTTGTCACCGATTTACAATTTCAACCTCGATAACACTAAATTTTGGGGACCCATAGATGTCTGTTGGGACCCATAGATTTTTGAGCATGCGAGTCCCCGGGACTCATCACTTTTCAGAGGTAAAATGAACACTGCTGTGGTCTTAGCACTTGTTTTCATTCGCATTAAACATTACAATGCCATCTAGCGGTCAAATGTTACACACCTCGGCTTTAAAGAAATGAATAATTATGGGCCTCATTGTTCTTTTAAAAACCTTTATATGTTAACCTGTTATATGTTAACCTGTTATATGAAGAGTAACTTAAAATAAAGTATTTCAATTAATATTTTTACAGTTCTGAGGTAATGAGATCGAACCTCCTGTGTGGAGTTTACGTGTTCTCCCCGTGCTTGCGTGAGTTTCCTCCAGGCACTCTGTTTTCCTCCCACATTCCAAAAACATGCCTGTCAGGTTAATTGGCCGGTCCAAATTGTCCCTAAGTGTGAACGAGCGAGTGAGTTGTCTGTCTCTGTGTGCCCTGCCACTGGCTGGCAACCAGTTCAGGGTGTCCCCTGCCCACCGCCCGAAGATAGCTGGGATGGGCTCCAGCACCCCCGTGACCCTACTGTGGATAAGCGGTGCAGATGATGGATGGATGGATTTTCCTGAAAATAAGCTAACAACATTCTATTTTTTCCAAAGAACAACAATGCAAAGTGAGGTGTAAGCAACCTAATATAGAAGATTGCATATTTTCTAGAGTTCATAATGCAGCTTTATAAAACTGGCTGTGCTTATGGATTCAAAGTCTGCAGAGCCAAGGAGGACGGAGAAAAGGTATTGGACTTTCGAAGAACAACATTTTAACTGTCCGGCTTGCCATCTTCACAGCTAGCCTTTGTGAATGATAATGAAAAATAAATGTGACAATCCATTCCATGTTTGTGGAACGAGAGATAACACTGTGTATGGGTTTCTTCAAACACTCAGCAGGCAGTAAAAGTAATATTGTAAAAAAGAAAACTGTGACGACTCAATGCAACCACGTTTATCACTGTTTGAAACATAAACGACGGGCGAGAAAGAAGCCCACCAAGCCTGCCTCTGCCGAATTGGATAAAAAGCCTTGATTGAGATGCTGCTGATGTGACATGTTTCCCCACTATCACTCTTCTGCTTTACTCTTTTGCTGCAGGAAGCTGGCGTTGAGTTTGAACATTGCTGGAGTGCAGTAGACAGACTCATGGCAGGAGGACAAATGGTAAAAAACAAAAACATTGATTTGTTACCCTTACTCCTCCAAAGATTATCATTGCAGGCAAACTATTGAGAGCATTTTGACTTCTTCAAGATTTAATACCTATTCTATACATTCACCGCTCGCCACAAAAATATGCGGCACATCCTGGATTTTCTTGCTCGAAACAAAACCAAATCAGTCTATTTAAATATTATTTTCCAAATCATTTCATATTTTGGGCAGCACGGCGGCGCAGTGGTTAGCGCATGTGAGTCACAGTTCTAAGGTCTTGGGAACCTCCTGTGTGGGTTCAAATTCAGCTACCGGCCTTCCTGTGTGGAGTTTGTATGTTCTCCCCGTGCTGGGTTTCCTCCGGGCACTCCGGTTTCCTCCCACATTCCAAAGACTTGCATTTCAGGTGGATTGGCCGGTCCAAATTGTCCCTGGGTGTGAATGCGTGAGTTGTCTGTCCCTGTGTGCCCTGCAATTGGCTGGCAACCAGTTCAGGGTGTCCCCTGCCCACTGCCCAATGATTGCTGGGATGGGCTCCAGCACCCCCGCGACCCTACTGAGGATAAGCGGTGCAACTAATGAGATGAGAGATGAGATTTCATATTTTTCAAATACTATTTAAGCTGGGAATCGGAGAGAAGGTTAGCTCCGGTAGCTACCGGTTGCTCCAGGTAGCTCCACGTTAGCGTCCGATATGCTAGACGTGAGCCACGTTTCCGTAAAACACAGCAAACTGCACTCCCTTTACGCATTTACGTTTTTCACCAGCACAGCCAGTTCGTCTGTCTTATTTGGTATAAAGTTAACATTTACCATGATTACGGACGGTACAGAAGACTTATAATGCCGCTAGCCGCTTAGCCTTAGCTCCGGCACTGCATCCACGATAGGGCCCCCTCATCACGCCGGTGCGAGAATTCTTCAGGGCAAGGAGTTGATTCCTCGGATAAACGCGTTTTTGTGCGTTAAAACCCATAACGATATGATAGAAAGTAATCCAAAGTGTACGGACGGCACCGAAGGCTTATAAAAAAAAACCATAGTTTTTCTGACCCAACTGTAAAACCGTAGTGGGTTCAAGAAAACAGTACTCATTATGGCAAAACCGTAGTACTTGGCAGGTATGCAATTAACCTGACATGCACGTTTTTGAAATGTGGGTGGAAACTTGAGTGCCCGGAGGAAACCCACGCAGACACGAGGAGAACATCCAAATTCCGCACAGGAAGGCTGGTAGCTGGATTTGATCCCATGACCTCAGAACTGTTCTGCGGACGCGCAAACCACTAAGACAAAAAATATTCCGAGCAAATTTTCAGAAATTCATGGTAAGGACTTGTGATTCCAATCACGACCGTCGATAAGTGAGTAAAAAATGGAACAATACAATCATTGACTTCATATAAGTGTATGGTGTTTTTAGATTATAAACTAAATGAATCTGCAAGATTGATTTCAATAAAAAATGTCAAATGCTGGAAAATTAAGAATAACTGACTGGCCAACTGGCAACTGACTTTTTATTTATTTGAAACGATTGAAACATTAAAAAAATCATTTTTCCTGCGGGACAAAAAAAGCAAATGAAGCAATGTGTTAGCATTAGCCAAATTCAGAATGACACAGCTCACCAAATACGTCATCAAGGAGGCAGATTGATACGAAAACCTCAAAGAGAAAAAGAAGTGCTGCAGGTGCATAGTGATTTGTTTCAGGAATATTGGATATACATCTGTATCTACGCTCCTGTCATGGTTGCCATGGCACGCAATTGGCCCCGCCCGAGTGGCGCCACCTGCGGCTCGTTGACGGATTAGCTTTCCTTCTATTTAAGCTCGGTGCTCTCACTCACCCTTTGTCAGTAGGTCAACGAAGCTCTGCCCCGCAAGACGTGGGTTTTGACTCTGTCTGGTTTCCTGCCTGCGTTTACTGTTTGGTATCGTTCCCGTCAGTTTTTGTCCTATTAATTATTATCTCCAGTTTTCGTTCCCGTCTAGTTTGTCCTGTTTGATTTCGATATCCTGTTTTGATATCAATTATGTCTGTCCTGTCCTGTCCGGTATCTGCTCGGGCAATTGGTATCAATCTCCTCGGCCTCTGGCTTCCTGTCATTCCACGCCAGAACGTGCATGACTCCCCATTTCCCGTAAAATAAAAGGCTTGTGTGAGAAACGTCACTCATTTGGGTCCTGATCCTGTTCCGGTTCATGACAGGTCCTCTCTTTTACGAGAGCATACATGTGAAACACCTTACACGAACTCGAGTAAATGTGGACCTGACGTTAGTTTTTTAGCAGCGTTTGTCCAAACGACGGCGTTATTGATCCGTCAGCGAATTATGCCATGACACTTGATCACAATCAGACATAAATGAGTAAGCTTGTACTTTCCTGATCACAGGGTTCCAACTGCTTAAGGTGAGTTAAATTCAAGACTTTGAAATACTTTTCAATACCTTTTCAAATCAAATTGAAGACAAAGTAGAACAAAACACACAAATGAAACAAACAAGAAAAAACAAACAATGAATAAAAACCATGTTTACAGTACATCGTGTATCCTTAGTCAAAAATGGAAGAGACCTACTAATTCCAAAGAACTCTTCTGCTACATCCATGAAGCATTTCTATCCTTATGCATAAAAAATGACTTTGGACCATAACACTGCTATATTCACGACCAATTTTGAGTGTAGCATCATAAAAACACATGCTTGCGAAACAAATTGTACTGCCTGGATGTGGACAATTGATAAATATTACTCCATCTTTGTTTTCATATTTTTAAGCATTTCAAAAATTGGATTTAAGATATTTGAAAACCAATAAAGGCCTTATTTTTAGAACAATGAATTCAATGCTTTTTAAGACTTTTCAAGGATCCATGGAAAACCTGGTTCATGTCTATCAGATCAGAGTAGCAGCAGTTTTTGTCCATTTATTAAGCTTCAAACATGTTTCTCTAATGATATTTCTAATTGTATCAATCATATCCCACTAAGATTAAAAAAATGTACACTTAAAAAAATCAAAACAGTCTAATCTATGACCGAGATCTTAAAAAAAGGCTGGTCACAATATCGTAAATGGTAGATTGGTGCATTAGTAAAGTTGTAGAATCAATGTAGGAAGATCTAGATTGTTCCTGTTGTCATACAATCTGAAAATGAGAACTGAGCATTTGAATGGCACCCTGAGGTTGTTCGGTAGAAATAAAACAAAAAAATGATGAAGACAGGCTATAACCTTCTTTATTTTCCTTTGATTTTACCACAAAGATTGTGACTAATGCATATGGTTACTAATGGAGCTGTGAGGTGCCCGAATTAGAGTACCCAAGACAATTTCTTCTCTAAAAGCAATTATCTCAAATAGAGACTCTGTGAAAGGTCAAGTGGACCAGATGGACCCCTAGCGCCACACCCGCTGACACTCTCGGCCCCTTCGTGCTTAAGGTCACGTCATTTTTCACAAGGCGTGCACCGGGTACTGCAGCTGGACATTAGTGGGAGAAGAAAACACCCACACTTTTGGATAACATTCATTACGTTCCGAGTAAACGCTAGACCGGCCACGTGTTAATCACAATGCTGAAGCTTACAAGCCAAGTTGCTACTCACATAAAGACCAACAGTAGACTTAAAAATCCTGATAGAGTATTTTTATTTGTTTCCCCACTAATTATCGACCCACTCATGGAAAAGTGCATGTACTGGACCCATGAGAATCTCATTGTAAGAATGTGGATACCATTAAACTGAAACTGAACTGAAACTTGTCATGCATCCAAGAGGTAAGTCCTCACAAAACTTACACAAAAAATGCATTTTCCGTTTAAAATAAAAAATCGCATTGAAATTGCAATCCTGATTATTTTCCTCATGCTGAGGTTTTTGAGTTTTTTCTTGCCCTCATGTAGGTTTTAGATCAGGGGATGGTGTAACAATAGTCTGTAGTTTGCAACAGTCTGTGGTCTGTACAGCCCTTTGATACTCCTTGTGATAAAGGGCAATATAAATAAACATGACTTGACTTGACTAGAAGTTGTAAAAAAACACTTAATTCATTCTTAATTTAATTTTAAAGTACTGTTTGTCATTGCAATGGCAACGGGGAACAATGCTAGGAAGTTGCTTTAAAGGGATAGGCGCATTATTTAAGTCGGCAGAAAGCTTTTCATTAAAAAAAAAACCACACACACAAATGTATGAACATTCATATAAACCTTAACTTATTTAAACACCCATAGGTCAAAAATGTTGTATTTATATAACATGACATGAGGCTAACCTAGAAGGAGCTGACATGATGATTTGCCATCTTGCTGCTATGAGTACCCCTAAAAAACAAAAACCTTGTGAAGGCTTGACAACAGGAGAGAAGAAAAATGGTGCTGCTTTGTTACTTTGAGGCTCTCTTATTTGTATTCTCTTTTGCGCGTTGATGCACTCATTTTCAGTTACACTGCACAATACAGTGACATCTAGTGGTCGGATACTACACAGTGTCTCTTTGAGTAAGCAGGCAAACTAACTGAAATCAATATGACAGTAAACACCGATAAAAACAAGTATTGTTATTATTACGGTAGTTTTATTAGACTGAATTATTTGTACAGCACTTTAAATGGCAGTTTATTGGCTAAAACGTGCTTTACAAAAACATTTAAGTTGATATAATCGCTTTATTGTTCGGAAGTATTTTTAATTTTTTATGATTTTGGTCAATTAAAGTGTTTTTCCTACTTTATTTAAGAAAAATATAAATGTATTGTAAGAAATAGTTCTTTAAATATTAACTAGCTAAAAACTATCTGCGATGGCAGATTATTTTGCAGTATATTTTTTTATCTTTGAATTTAACATAATTTAGTAAAATTTAGTTTTAAATTGATTTAATATTGAATCATTTTAAGTATTTCAGTAGTGTTAAAACATTATGTTTATATTTTCAATGAAATTAGTAACATTATCTGCCACTGGACCACGAAAAGGGTATTTGTTTTAAGGCGGAGTGTGTTGTTTGAGGTTTCCTTAAAACGTTGAAAGCTGAATATTTTCCCTATTAAGGATGTGGTAACAGTACCCAACTGAGTTCAAATAGCATTTATACTCTATATATGTACTAGCCCTTGCAACATAAAGAGCTTGATAGAGGCTGCAATTATGACACAAGTCAGAAGATGTCGTCAGCGAGAAGAAAAGTTCCAAATTTCATACAGCACCTTTAATCATTTTACTGTATTTTTATGAATTAACTTTTTCCAATAAAGCATTTATTTTGAAAGGCAAAATGTTTTTGGAAGTCGTAATAACGTTATTTGGATTTATAATTTGGGGGAAGATCATTAGAGGCAATTTTACTCACAATAGGGGGTGGCTATTTTTTTTTTTTTGCAAATGTTTATTCTTTGCAAGCATTTTCACCCGCTCTTAAGATTTGCACATAGAATTTTCCGTACAAGTGGAGAGGAGGCGTGAAGGAGTCTGACAAGAGAGGGGGAGAGCGAACAAGAGCGGCCCGGTGATGAAAGGCCTGATTGATTAGCAAGCGATGATTGCACTAAATGGTGTGGAAGACGGTGCTGTCTTTGTTTCCTCCACTTCTACTTTCTGCCCTGGCACCTCTCGCCTCTTGGTTCCCCCCCACGTCTGGGTATGTCACTCCCTTTCGCCAGTTTTGTCAAGCCATCAAGCTGGTCGTTTCCCGGTCCCTCCGTTCGCTGCTTCCCTAATGGCAGCGCTATTAGCACTAATGCATTTCAAACGTACAGCGGCTGCCACATCACAATCTGATGGAAATAACAAGTCTCGCCGCGATCTCCACAATCTCCGTCCTTTCTCCCGACCAATCTTGTCCGATGTGTTTGCACTTT
This sequence comes from Urocampus carinirostris, assembly GCF_059441175.1. NCBI lineage: Eukaryota > Metazoa > Chordata > Actinopteri > Syngnathiformes > Syngnathidae > Urocampus > Urocampus carinirostris. The sequence continues at coordinate 36,164,011 of NC_142354.1, forward strand.
GCGTCAGCGTCCCGTCAACCGTGGCGGACCCTCGATGAGTGATTCCCAAAAAAAAAACCTTATTTAATGCTTGGGGGAGCCAATGATATGTACACTACTTGTGGAAAAGTACAATCCAACCCGCTTTAAATTAACACCATTTAAAGGTGGCGTGCGAAATTTGAGATGTCTTTTAAAAGTTTATAATTAAATATTTTCTCTATTATAGGATTCCCAAATTCTAAAACATACAAAATGTGAGAAAATAGTACATGTTTTTTGCATATTATCTATATATATATGTCATTGGTATAATTCAATTATTTTCCGAGATAATGCATTTGAAGACAGTCTGACTCGCCTTTGACTACATGGGCTCTGACGTAATGTGAAAAAAACCGGCACCCTTGGAAGGCACTCTATTGGTTTACATGTTTACCTGTCGAAAAGATTTTGAGCATTTTAAGCCAAGTTTTGGTAATTTTTGTGGAGAATGTCTAGGCGTTGTGTCACAGGTGGGTGCAGCAATAGTACAACAAATGGCAAGTAGGCAAAATAGGGTGAACTGGCAAAAATAACACACAGAGAGCTAACATGGGCTAAACCACCCGGGACACAACAGACTAACTGGCTGGGGAAGAACCGGGACCGATCAGCTGAAAGAAACGGGAGTCTGGCTGACTGAAAACTTCCAGTAAGCAGGCAGAATAACCGCGAACCACAGCAGCAACAAACACGAACCCAGCCGGAAGAAAAAAACAATGATTACGCAGGCTGGACAGCTAGCTGACTGCTAATGGGGCTAACCTAGACCAGACAAAACTGGAAGCCTTCGGGAGCCCGCACGCTAACGGATAGCTATCTGGACAATATTATATCAATTTCAAGAAGAATCCAATGGTAAGGGTGGCGAATAACACTGTAGGAAACGTCACGATCACATACCTAAAATGAGGTGAAGTCGAAAAAGGAACGCATGCTGTACACAACAGCAGGTAATCTTATCGCATCTTATTTTGGGAATGTAACCCTCACAATAAACAAGGGATTACTGTACTTGTATCTCGGTATTAGATCGTCTTTTATTGAAGGAATTACCTAAATGGAACCATTCGCGTGTACGAGTTTTGATCAAACTGAATTGTTTCACTCAAGTATTAAAACGATGAGAATAAATTATGTAGAGGCACTATCTGAAAAAGTAAGTAAAAACAAGTTCGGAGCAAGGAAAACAAACTCAGAATTTAGATTTTTGAAAGGGGCATTGCCCTCATTAGTCTGGGGTATTTATTTGTCTGCTTGGTAGGAAAATACAGGACCAACAATGTTGTTTAAGGTAAAATTCCCAAAAATATACCCAATATGCACTATGCTTGTTCACTGCTCAAACAGACACCGCACAAAAAAAAAAAAAAACTGAAAACTCATGCCAACACTACCTCATACGAATATAATGTTACTCATGTCTTGTTCTTGCACATGCCGACTGCACTACGTTTAATGCTCAAATTGCACAATGTCTGACCATTTCCTGTTTCTGCACTATGATGTCTATGTTTGCACCAATGCATATGCTGACTATTTTTGCACTATGATGACTTTGCACCAAATGCAATATTGCACAACCGTTACGATACCAACGTTATCACGACAACCCTGTATGTAACATCCCACATGCCGACATTTCTTGTGTAAATACCATGTAAATTATAACTATAGCCTTATCCCCCTTGTCTTATAACATTATCTTCTCTGTTCCTTTATCTTCTTGCTCATACCTCACTATGAATGTGTAAAACTGGAGTGTCATGCCCAATTTCGTTGTCACAATATGTTAGCCCATTTGTAGCAATGACAATAAAGGTATATTCTATTCTATTCTATTCTATTCTAAATTCAAAAACGAAAATACAAATAAGACTGCAGAGACTACACAGTTCCAGATGTCCACACCCTCAACATACTTTCCATTCGACCCAAAAAATAATAAAAAGGTTTTCTACCGTACGCTGTAATTCAAAGTTTTGGATGGACGCTGTGCACACCTGACCTTGAAAAATCACCAGCAATCCCGTCTCTTTAATGTCCATTTCACACACCATTTAATTCCAATGGATTTAAAACCCGGGACGACCATTGCGCCGCTTGTTACGATCAACACTGTGACATCCATGATGTGCATCAGGAAAAATGCTAGTGACCCACGCCAAGGAATGCCGTTCCCAATGCAATGATGTCACTTTTTCCAAATAAAGATGGTGTGGGCTTGACCAGGTATAAAAGCAATAAACGAAAGGTTTGTAAAAAAAAAAACCTGCGTGTAATCCGCCTGAATACCAAACAATGATAACCTGTCGTCCTCAGGGGAAGTGGTAATAATCAAAGGAAATGCATTTAGCAACACATACAGAAAAAATCCTATTTGAGAATATACCGGTCCAAACACACACATATCCACACGTGTTCATGCAATTAAATGCACCGTCTCCCATGCATAAACACCTTTTCTGTGGCTTCGACAGGCTGCTCCACCCGCCGGTTTAAAATGCACGACTGCATCGCTCCTAATGTGCCCAAAGAGCATGCAGCTCTAATCTAATTAGACTGTCAGTCAGCAGAGTGTTCAGCCAAAAAGAAATTAGAAGGGCGCAAAAATCTACAAACAAGACGAATCTTCTCGCCAGGTTGGGGCACATCCAGTGGCTCGCCCCCGCCCTGCCTGACTTCTCCAGCCGTCCTCCGCCTCTCTGCGATTGCTCTTTAATGGTTTCACCGTTGCCCCTGCTGGGATTCATTACCTGGCCTAATTATAAAGGCAAATGAAATCAACTCCAATACATTATTAATAGAGGGTAGCTATTAGGATTCCTCTGCGCTATTTGCAACAATATGATATATTCCGACTGTTTTCATGCCTGATTAGAGTCACGTGCTGATAAGGAAAGAAAGTAAATTAGCTAGGTGGGAGGAAATGGTGAGGGTAGGGTGAGGGAGGCCATCGGGCAGACAGGAGAAGTTAAGTTAGAGCATAAGGTTCATTTAGGCTAGGTTTTCCTCATTTATTAGGAGATGATTATAAAAAAATATATTTCAAATACCACTTGATCTTGTTCATTGGCCTCAAAGATCAGTTTTTTTTACAAAATGATGTGAGCCAAATCACAAAAAGCTTGTATATATTTTTTTTAATTCACATTGGCTCTATTTATTTTTTATCAAGACAGATTAAATGAGGGAAAAATGTCAGGATGCTCTTCCTGGACTTTAGCTAGGCTTTCAACACTATCATCCTTGTGGAGAAACTCTCCCACCTTGGACTATTCCCCTCCATTTGCTGCTGGATTATGGACTTTCTTTTTAAACTCCTACACTCTCTTCCACCCTAACGCTGAGAACTGTCTCCCCCTCAAAAAAGTGCGTTGAGCTCTCTGCTGTTCACCCTCTACACCTTGGAGTGTTTACCGACCAACCCCACGAACGTAATTGTTAAGTTTGCTTAAGACACTCCCTAGGTCGGCTCCATCTCTGATGCGGATGAGGCAGCATACATGAAGTAGGTGGACGCAGACAAAGACGTTGCCTGAAAATTGAACTCATACCGAACACCACATAATCCAATTAGGATTATGTAGTGTTGAGAGTTCACTTGATCAAAATCCCGAGTGTGTAAATCTCTGATGACCTCACCTGGTCTTCAAATGCTAGGGATTTTGGTAGGAAGAGCCAGCAGCGACTCCACTTCCTGGGAGTGCTCAGAAAGAAAAACCTGGAACAGAAGCTGGTGTCCTACAGAGCCATAATGGTGAGCATTACGGTGTGGTACGCTGGGTGCACAGCAGCAGACAGGAAAACGCTCCAGAGGGTCATCAAAACAGCCCAGAAAATCGTCGGTTGCTCTTTGCCCAGTCTGGAGGACATTGCCTGCACTCGCTACTTCAGCAGAGCAGAAAACATCATCAAGGACTTTTCTCACCCCAGCCACCACCTCTTCGACCTGCTGCCTTCTGGCAAGCGCTACAGGTCACACAAAACAAAAACAAACAGACTCAGAGACAGTTTCTTCCCCAGAGCCATTACCACCCTAAACAGACACCGCACAAAAAACTGAAAAACTCTTGCAAAAACACTACCTCATACGAACGTAAAATGGTACTCATGTCTTTGTTTCTTGCACATGTGGACAGCACTATGTTTACTGCTCACCTTGCACAATGTTGACTATTTTTTGCACTATGATGACTATTTTTGCACCAAATGCATATTGCACAAACCCTTACGATACCAAACTGTATGTAACATCCTACATGCCGACATTTCTTGTGTAAATATTGTGTAAATTATAACTATAACCTTATCCTCCTTGTTTTATAACCTTATCTTCTCTGTTCCTTTATCTTCTTGTTGTTGTTTTTTTTTTTACCTCACTGTGAATGTGTGACACTGGAGTGTCATGCCCAATATCATTGTCACAATATGTTAACCCATTTTGTAACAATGACAATAAAGGCATATTCTATTCTATTCTATTGTATTCTATTCTATTTTGGAATTTGGAATCATTGTCTGGTATGCTGGGAGCACATCAGCAGACAAAAAACCTTGACATCAACACAGCCCAGAAAATCATTGGCTGATCTCTACCCATTCTGAAAGACATTGCCTGTTGCAATACTGCAGCAGAGTCAACAACATGAGGAAGGGCACTTCCCATAGTGGACTTAAAACAAGGACTAATGTGCGAATTTCCTTCACCAGGGCCATCATGAGTCCAAACAAGCGCACAAGACTCTGAAAAAAAGACTTTCCTATTAACCATATTTTGCCGACCATAGGGCGCACATAAAAGTCCCAGGTTTTCTTAAAATTATGTGCGCCCACTGCATGAAATGTCTTACCTCACCCCATCTTTATACTGAAACATCTTTGCATCTAATTTTTCAGAGAATGTAATAGAACAGTAAAGCACAGAGCATTCACGCAGGGGGTTTGCTATTTTCCAGCTGCAGCAGAGGGCACTCGGGCCCTATAAGGCAGTGCGCCCAGTGTATGTGTTAAATACAGATGGAAGCAGCTACGGTGACTGGGCATTTTAACACAGTGCACCCTATTGTTGTAAAAATACGCTAAATAAATCTGATCGCCGAATTTTACATGTTTCTGCTAATTTTGTGCCACGATTTTTCATGGCACTATTGTTCTGATGCACTTTCAGATTAGGCCAATGTCCAAGCACTACTTGTAAATAATTTCCTATTTATGCTAACATTCTTGTTAAGGTCTATTACCTCACATCTCTGAATAAAGCACACAATAAGCGACAAGAGACATTAATATTGTTTATGAGGAGATGTGTCATGGCCAAAGCCTGACACTTATCTGACCAGAACCTTAGCAGAGCCTCTATTTTATTACAAGCAATTCAATCACAGAGTTGTTGGGGGAGGAGAATTTAACATATCAAGGGACACCATCGTAAAACAAAGCACATCAAACAGACCGAGGTAAAACAAACATGACAATGCAGCTAGTATCCTCAGGCAAATAGTTGAGTGGTTCACAAGGTGATAGGGCTCTTTAAAGAAAGGAAAAACTAAACTGTAATGGGCCCTGCGATTGGCTGGCAACCACTTCAGGGTGTCCCCTGCCCACTGCCCGATGATTGCTGGGATGGGCTCCAGCACCCCCGCGACCCAACTGAGGATAAGCGGTGCAGCTGATGAGATGAGATGAGAAACTGTAATGGTCTCTGTAATGCTCAATATTTGTACTTAATGCATTATAAATTTACAATAATCCTATCAATTCTCTTATATTTTATTTGTCTCTTATTATTTGTTCATCCTCGAGTGCCACGTCTAACATTATTGTGAACAATGTTCACTACGTTTGTATTGTTATTATTAAAATATGTAACTGAAGATGTAGGCATGATTGCATACGTTTTCCTAATGGTAATGGAATCCAACCAGTCAGCCAGCCAACCAACCAACCAACCAACCAACCAACCAACCAACCAACCAACCAACCAACCAACCAACCAACCAACCAACCAACCAACCAAAGCAACCAAGCAACCAGCTAACCAACCAACCAACCAACCAACCAACCAACCAACCAACCAACCAACAATTTATTCTGACGTGACTTTCATTTGACGTCTCAATGCATGGTGTTATACTTTCTCAAGACTGTTTCTGAGAGGTTTTCTGACTCACTGTTGACGCCGAGGCCTTGAGTCTTATCATACCACCTACAAAATCTCGTAGGATCCAATCTCTACAAGAGTTTTTTGTGAAACCTTGACTTTCTGACTTCACTTGGTAGATCCCATTAAAGTTTCACTCTTGTCAAATCACACCTCTTCACTAAATAAAACCCAATAGTCAGCCATTTTGTCGATGCTTGTTTGGTAGGAACTTTGCCCTTTTGACAAGCCCAAAATATTCCATTTATTTATCATTTGTTATTTTATCATAATAAAATGTCTCAAAAGATCTGCTCTCTTCCGCTCTTGTTTCTTCATACTAAATTCTCGGCGGAACCCTGGATGTTAAATTCAGCTCACGTTAGGACACGAAGCGTCGTCCGCCGAACATTATCAATGCCATTAAAGACAATTATAATAGCGTTGAGGTTTGTTGAACAGATCTAGACTCAAATCAATTAAGTGCATTTAATACAGATCCTTATTATTTTAGGTTGTTTTTCCTTTTCTACATGTTGTTTTGAATAAGTGACAATAAGATATAGTTAACGATATTTAAGAAGAAACGATGATAATTAAATGGTCTGCATTTATATAGCGCTTTGCAAGTCAAGGAAGACCTCCCAAAGAGCTTTACAATGTGCTTCACACTTTTCCCTTTTACACACTAACCAATAGGAGCGTCAGCCATGCAAGGCAACTACCTGCTATCAGGGGCATTAGGGATTCAGTGTCTTGCCCAGGGACACTTCGACATATGACACGGAGGAGCTACGAATCGAACCTGCGACCTCTTGATCCCATTACGAATGCTCTACCTCCTGAGCTCTAACTTAGAGAATCCGGTTTGCGCTTCTAAAGCCATAAAGGATGTTTCTATGTAAAGCGGATTCTCTGCGAGCCATGCGGACATCAAATCTCCTCGGCGCCGCTGGCGAAAGACGTGGCGAGGGAAGGTCGAAGCTCAGCGCAGTCACCCAAATGCAGCAGCATCAGAGTGTAAGTAAGCGTGAATTTATGGTCAATAAACGAAATAAAACACAAAAAGGACTCCGCAAGGAAGTGGCGCTCATTATTATTCGTTTAAATTCAGTTAAAACCTTCTCTCAAACATTCCTCTAGATGCAGAGGAGGGGGGTTCAAAATCCATTTGCGTGAAGTGTAGCATGACAGCAAACTCGTCTCTTTGGAGACAGAGGATATGACAGCAGGGAATGTGGATCTGCAACATACTCACTTGCATGCATGTGTCTTTGAGTGTTTACAAATTGTGGAGTCGTTGGTGCGTGTGAAGGATCACAAACAGATACAAAAAAAAACCCTCTGTTGTAAAGGTCAGCTGGAGCTTAATATGTTCAAGTTGGGCAGCAAGGCTCTTAAATAATACGGGAGGAGTAAAAAATGTTGCATAAATGCCGATTGCTCATCACAAAAAAGTGGACAATTCAAGCGTGATTATCATACGTTTGTGTAAAACTGTTGTTGCTTTTTTTAGCTTAATTGAAAACACTCCAGCGATAATAATTGCTAAACCTGTTTTACTGTAACAATAAACAAAAGTCTACACATTGATCGTTGCACTCTTAATCGGAGTATACATAAACTGATGCTTAAATCAAGTAGTTTTTCTCACTTAAAACCAATAATAGTAAAGGACTATAGCCAATGACGTGCGATGAGGTTCTAGATGATGGGACACTGTCAGATTTACAAATAAATTAAGCTACATCTTATTCATCATGTGATTGGCAGAGCAAGAAAGACATGTATAAAGAGTGGCATAGCATAGTGGGTTTTTTTTGTCTTTACTTGAATTATAGGACCCACCGACTGTGCGTACAGACCGCTTAGTTCAAAAACTGGCACAGATACCGACAAAAAAAACCTCAGTATCAGTACCCATCTCTTTCTACCTAATTGGGGTGTGGTTAATTATAATGCTCTGCCAAACATTGAAAATGGTATTGCAGAAAGAATAAATGAAATTAAGAGTGCCATTTTAGGTTGAAAGTCATTCTTAGACAATGTTATGACTTAAAAAAAATGCAAACAACAAAGCAGTGACTATTAATAACTTTATTGTACAGATTTGGTTTGTATATTAAAGTTTAATATTGGTATCAATCAACTGTTTTAGTGATTTACTAATTTTATAAAGCACTTGTGTAATTGCACCAGTGCTGTGGAATGTTTTTCCTTCTGAGATCCGATCTGCAACCTCAGTAGAAATGTTTAAATCTAAGCTTAAGACTCACTTCTACGCTATAGCATATGAATAACCTATATTTTTCGTGGACAATATCTCTATATTATTTGTGATTGCAACATCCTTTGCTGTCTGGTAATCCTGGAAGGGGGATACCACATGTGCGGTCCCTTCTCAAGGTTTCTTCATTTTCCTCATGTTGAGGTTTTTTGAGTTTTTCCTTGCCCTCATGTTGGTTCCAGATCAGGGGATGGTGTAATAATAGTCTGAAAAAAATAGTCTGTGTAATAACCTGTGAAGCCCTTTGAGATTAAGGGCTATACAAATAAAAATGACTTGACTTAATTGATATATGTCTCTAGATGGAACTCTATGTCTATAATGCACAAGAAGGGTATAAAAATAGCTTTTGCATGTTAAGCAAGAAGCATGACCTAAACGCTTAAATTTTCTCCCATTTTCATAGAAAATGTGTACATTGTAATTTGCTATTAACTGGCAAGTAAATTACGAATGTGTTGTAGTATTTGGTAGCTCTGATTTTATCTTTGAAGAATTTCAATGTAGGTCAAGGATTTTATAATTGTATTTATTCATTTATTTTCCTCATTTTCCCTAAAACTTTCAAATGTAACCATGGCAACAATGGCTTTAAGCCCACGGAAATCGGGTCAACCGGTATAATAGCAGCCCAAAAAATAAAATCACGGTAAAATAGTGGAAAACTTTACTACTGCATTGAAGCTACCAGTTAGGATACAGTTTTTTTGGTCCTCTTGCTAACTGTTTTTTTCTTTGTGTTTTCAAGCAGTTCGAAACCAATAAACACCAATCTGCCTACGTGGGTTGTATTTGTCATCAGGATCACAAAATATTTTTCTCAACTTAAATTGGCTCTTCCATTTGAGATAACAGCACAGATCTTAAAAAAAATCCTTGCAAGGCTTAAGTGTACCAGGAGAAAAATTAGTCAGACAAGAAGACAAGAGGGAGAAGACATGTCACTGTAAAGACACATCAGTTGCCGGAAAAAGAAACCGTAAGACAAGGAGAAGCCGTCCAGGGAAAAGAAGAGGAAAGGAAAGAGGTTGTGTCCTACTTTACCGTCACTCCATCTTGCCACTCGTGATCCTTCTGAAGCTGCTCTGCCTCATTGGCCAGTTTCTAGAAGGAAACACAAAACAGGGAAAATTGAGCGTTGTAGGTCAACGGGGCTTTATCCACCACAAGCAGAGTCAGTTAAAGCTCCTTGTTTAAAACCCTGTAAGGCCCAGTGTTGCCATATACACGGCAAAGTAACAGTTATGACCCCCCACCCCCAAAAAAACATTTCTCATTGATTTGATTGTTTTTCCTAAAGACTATCTGCCCCGATTGTCATTAGACAGCAGTTGTGTTTATAAGTCAAGCCCTTAGACCTTAATGGCACAAACTCTGCAAAACATCTTAACATCAAATAGCCTTTGATTCCCTCGATTCGTTTTGTCATATTCATATCCACTTCATGATTGTGTCACACTTAATGTTAATGCTCCACAAGAAATTACAGTTTTATATCTTGATGTTTGAAGTCTGCATATATATATATATATATATATATATATATATATATATATATATATATATATATATATATATATATATATATATATATATTCTGATATGTTTTGCGAATTAAAAAAGAGGGGCAGAGCAAATGTGGGCTGACGGGAAGTGGAGTAAAGGTGAGTGAGACCTGTTGTCGCGGCGGACAATAGTGGATATATATTTTTCCCACCCTTACCTTTGGAAATATAGACTTTCTTTCCTTGGATTAGTTTCAACGGATGCAGGTCTGCTTCAAAACTTTAAGTACCGGTATCATTTTCTGTTCATTTTGCCGGCTGTGGTTTTTGGACTGTGTACTTTATATTCAGTTACAATCGCGGGACTCAAAGCCGGGTTTGGGCTAATTTTGTGATTGTGTCACATGTTTTAATATGGGCGCATTCGGCTTATATACAGATGCGGCTTGTGTAAGTACAAAATCGGTTTTCCTCTTAAAATGTGGTGGGTGCGGCTTATAATCAGGTGCGCTCTATAGTCCGGAATTTACGGTGTATATATATATATCCATATATATAAATATATATATATCCATATATATGTATTATATGCCTTCTTTTTCCAAAAGAACCCTGCTCTAATACAACTCCATCCGTCTTTCAAGATTACTTTAGCGAACCTTTAACTAAAGATTGCAGTTTTCTAGGAACATCCTTAAGTGAATCAACAAAATGAGGATCTAATTAGTGCATTGAAATTATTAACCCGGGAGCCTATAAACAAAACAGAGAGTGTGTATTTGCGACCGTAAAGGGGCTCATTGGTGTTAACGAGGCAATCACAGCGATACAATATGGGAAAATTCCATCAGACTAGTTGATAGCGTGGAGTCAGCGACTTGGGGGTAAAACATGATGAATCCTAGCCAATTGAAGTAACCTTGAAATAAAGAGGATCCTTAATTTTCCCGACCCCTGTCAGGATCTATGACACCCTTCCCTTTCATCTTTTTGGATTTAGGCATTTTCATTATCAACCAACTCTTATCGGCAATCCCTGACACCTACGTCGGCCATCAATCGTCTAGGACTCTTAGTGCTATAAACAAAGTCTTATCCTTCGCATTTTAATGCAGCCTGGCTTCTCCTAAAAAGTCTTCGGTGTCAACCCAGATGGATTGGCAAGACAAGCAGTCAATGAATCAGAGACACGGGACCGGTTCGTCTGAGCCTCAGTGGTTGCTGCAACCCAAGCGGCTTAGTTCGAACGCGCTTAAATCGGCGCTGAACGAAAAGCTCCCGACGCCGAACCTCCCGATGCTCGCCACCGGGAGAGCCGACCTGATTGTTATAACGCCGTCGTCCATCTACAATGTGCGACGGCGCGATTTGTCAGCAGGCCCTGCGGCAAGGTCAGGAAACATAAACAGGATGGTAATGGATGGCGACGTCCGTCGGCGAGGTCTGCGTTGCTGCGACGTATGCGAGCCGTAGTACGAAGCGTTTCCGTGATTGATAGTCGGGAACGTTTATTTCATCAGTCATAACGGAACAAAATTTGCATGAAAAATATGCGCTCAAAAACGATAACGTGTAGCTCGTCACCGGAGGAATGATAACAAAGTTGTTTTTATTTTAGTTCAGGATCACCAAAATTGTGACCCCAAAGAATACCTTGGTGTTTTGCAGAGAACAGTAATCCCTAATATTGTTTTTGCTACTTTGAGGATTTTTATTTTGCATTGTGATTATATTCCAGTTACTGGAGTAGCCGTGGAAAACTGGAGTAGTCGTGGAACTGAGCAAGCGTGTTGATAAGAGAGTACTCGGTTGGTTTGGACACATGGACAGGATGGATGAGGAGTGAATGTTGAAGAGGATCTACAGAGAAGAAGTCAATGGAAGGAGACCAAGAGGAAAGCCACGATTGGCGTGGATGGATGGTGTTATGAGTGCACTGCAGGAAAGAGGTCTAAATATAATGGAAGCTAGAGCTCTTGTTGGTGATAGAAAAGAGTGGAGAGGAGTTGTGAAAGGATAGTGGGATTGTGGACGCGTTCTAAGGGATGGGCAGGGCACCCGTAAGATGCGGCAGGGTTAAACCAGTGAAAGCTGTCGGGCCCTGCTGTTGAACAAAAGAGTGTGTTGTGTCACCCTGACACGAGTGACATGGCCGCTTTCTGGTGTCCCATTTCATCTGGAGGGACGAAAGCATGACCAACTTAGGTGCCGAGGTGCCTAACTTGTTTGGGTTTTTGGGCTATTGGGTTGGCCATGGCCCAAAATTTTTTGTGTGTTTTTTTGCTATTTTTTTCCCCCTTTTATTTTCTTTGTTATTGTATGTGTTTGTCTTGCTGTCGGTCACCCCTCTTGAGGGATATGACCAAGGTAGATAGATAGATGGATAGATTATATAACCGGCTAGCCCCCACCCCACCCCCCAATTGATTTCTAACTGGTATGAAAAATTATCAACATGATCAAAAGCCTTTTTGGCATTTATTGCGAATTTTTGTTTCAGCAGGCAGGATCAATTTCGTTTATCGGTAGATTTTATTTTTCAAGTTAATTAAATCCAGACTACATTACTTGCTAAAAAAAGGCAAGTCAAATATTAAAGTTAACAGGACTTGTTTGCACTTAGCTTTGTTTTTAGTTTTACTGTGATCTTATAAGGGTAATGGTTGAGGCCATTGCCCGCATAAACGGCAACTAAAGAAAAGAAGTTTGGCTATTCGGGACGTCGTGCACTAACTGGAGAACAAGCGGCTAAAGTACTTTGAAGTGAAGACAGCACAGTAACCATATATGAATACATTTGAATTAATTATTTGATTTTAGTGGTGACATTTTAATTTATGTTTTATGAAATAAATTATTCAAATTTGAGTTTATTGATTTATATGTTATGCAACCCTAGCTTTTACTCAAGTTTTAATTACATGCATGCTTATAGTCTAGTGTGCTTTATATTTGAAAAAAAATAGTACTAAAAAGTACTATTTTTTTGGTGCGTCTTATTATCCAATGCGCCTTGAATTGCTGTACTCATATGTCCAGAAAGTTGTATGTATTTTACAAAAAACTGAGGCTCACCCAGAGTGAGCTGACATCATTATCCGCCATCTTGCAACAGGGTTCCAACAGTTTAAGGTAAGTTAAATTCATGCCTTGTAATACTTTTTAAATGCCTTTTGAAATCAAGTTTAATACCAAGTTGACAAAAAAAAGATTGAAAGGAACGACAGGAAAAAGAAAATATTTCTTGCACACAGTACATCGAGCCTCGTACACATTACTTGGCACAGTTATTAGTCATGGCGGAAAATTCGTCAGCCTCTTCTCATTAGATTCACACTTTCCCATGATCCAAAGTAAAGGTCTCTGTCCGGACTTGCTATGGATCTGCTCTGAAAGGCCCGACTGAAACCACATCACTGTTTTGATAGTTCCGTTACTGTGGTCACGCAATGTTGCCTTGAAAATGAATTGGTAACTTATTAAAAATGACAATTAATAAATGTAACAATTTGTTTTTAGTTCAAACAGATTTAAATCTTATTAATGTGTTGACATTTTTGAGACATTTGAAAATTGGATTTAGGACATGTTAATGCAAATTAGGGACTTTGAAAAATAATAAAAATAATAGTGATGAACTCAATGCCTTTTAAGACTTTTCAAGGATCTGCAGCAGGGTTGGGTAGGGTTACTTTAACTTGATTACTTTCAATTACTTTTGGATTACTCCAATACCAAATATGCTAATAAAAGACAAAAGAAACTAAATATGAATAAAATGACTAAATTTTGTGCAGGCTTGGGGAGTAACGGAATACATGGAACGGCAAAAATGATGTTGGCAAGCTGTTTGGATTTATTTTCATTTTGTTTCTGTCGCATTTTATGTTAGTTTTGCCGGAGATCAAAGCCAGGAGAGAAAGCTTACCACGTGTTGTGAGTCATCATTTTATTCATATTTAATTTCTTTTGTCTTTTATTAACATATTTGGTATTGGAGTAATCCAAAAGTAATTGAAAGTAATCCAGTTAAAGTAACCCTACCCAACCCTGATCTGCAGGAACCGTGTGCAACTTAAGTACCCAAAAAACAAAAAGCACACAAAAATATGGGCAAAAAGGTGAGAAGAAAAGTGATGCGGTTTGGTCACTTTTGAGTCTCTATTTTCTGATTTTTTTTCCCCGTGCTTTGTAGCACTCTTTTTCAGTTGGACTACACAATAAAATTACACAGTGACCCTTTATGAAATGAAATGATCTGCATTTATATAGCGCTTTTTAAGTCAAGACTTCCCAAAGCGCTTTACAGTGTGCTTCACATTTCCCAATAGCGGCCGTGCAGCCATGTAAGGCGCTAACCTGCTTATTGGGGGTATTGGGGGTTCAGTGTCTTACCCAAGGACACTTCGACATGTAACACAGAGGAGCCGGGATTCGAACTGCGATCTCTTGATCCCAAGACGAGCGCTTTACTTCCTGAGCCACTGCCGCCCCGACTCTAATATTCAGTAAGGTTCTGCTTGCTTTGGTCCAGTGGGGGAGCTTTATTCGCTAGAAGTAGGGAAGTAGGGAACAGCAACCTATCTTAGGTAGGTGACATCATGCTGCGTTCGGCGTCAACTTGACACCGGAGCATCTGCGTGATTGCAGCCGTCTGTGGGGCATTTCCATTGCAGCATTAGTTTATGAAGGCCACTCCACACCAAGTTGTCTGCACGGACACTCCAGCAAAACAACCCGTGTGTTTGAGCGAAAGGGCACTTGAGGGAACGAAATGCGGTCTGGATGTGATTGCGGCCATGAACATATCCACTTGACGCCTTCTGAACGACCCCGCTGGCCTGTGTGGCCCCGAGGGGCCTGGGGTCGAGGTAACTGTGAAATTACTCGGCTGAGCCCGCTCAAAATTATGCTGCGGGAAGGACTACGCTGATTGGCTGATGTGCTCGGCTCTAATCAAGGGAGTTTGCTGCCGGCGACTGAGGACATCTTGGCCAGGCACTATACAATTTGTTAAGGTTGTAGAAAGTTGTAGAAAAATAGGATTCACTATTACCCACGATTCCCATTCTGACAAACTGATTTAATCGTTTTCCGAGGTCCAAGAAGAGGTCCATCAATCTGCAACCAGGGCTGCAATGTTATTAAAATGATTAATAGTAAAGATCCAATTTTGCAGGAGTTTTTAAATCGGTGATTATGTGTTTTTCTTCAACTTCTCTTTCTGCATTCCTCTTCCTCACCAAAATGAAAGGGGGTGGGGGGTTAGACAGAGACAGGAGAAAGGTTGAGCGAGTCAAAAGAGAGAGAAAGAGACAGACAGGGAAAGAGTAATAAAATAAGAGTGAACGATAGAGAGTATGAGTAACAGAAAGTCGACAAGAGAGTAGAAGAGAGAGGGGGCAGGAGAGAGAGAGTAGGAGTAACAGAGAGAAAGAGTAGGAGAGAGAGCGTGTTAGAGGGGAAGGAGGAGAAGGCAAGAGAAAGATAAGGGGGTAAGTACAAGAAAGAATAGGGGAGAGAGAAGGACTAAAATAAATCAAGAGGGAGAGAAAGAGTGGGAATGAGAGAGAGAGAGAGAGCGAGAGACAGAGAGAGAGAGAGAGAAAGAGAAAGAGTAGGAGTGAGAGAGGTACAGCAAAAGAGAGTAGGAGCAAGATAGAGAAAAAAGTAGGAGCAAGAGAGTAGAAGCTACAGAGAAACAGAGAGAGTAGGAGCGAGAGATATTAAGGAGTAGGATAGAGAGAAATTATGGGATAGAGAAAGAGTAGGAGAGAGAGAGAGGGAGCGATGGAGAAAGAGTTGTAGAGAGCAAGTGGAAAAAGTATAAGTGACAGAGAAAAAAAGCAATGACAAATAGAGAGACAAAGGGATAGAAAGAGAAAGAGAGAGAAAGAGGGTGGGGGAGAGAGATATAGAGATATATATATATATATATATATATAGAGAGAGAGAGAGAGAGAGGGAGGGAGAGAGAGAGAGAGAGAGAGAAGGCAAGAAAGACTAACACTTTAAATATTAAAGCAGAGCTTTTTAATCTATTGATTGATTTTGAATACAATGTGATTATTTTGTCTTTTTTCATTTGGATATTTTGAATCAGTTTCTTATTTGTTATCTATATTTACTTTGTGTAAATTTTGTTTTTATTTTGATATATTTTTCATAAATTTCAATAAATCATTCGTTAAATCCGTTTATTATTAAATCAATTTATCATGATTATGTTTTCACGTTTTATTTCCTCCATAACTCGTGGGCAACCTGGCAAAGCCTGAATCGTATGCTGTTACTGAAAAGATTCTATAGATTCTACTAGTAAGACAATTTATTTTCTTTTTTTTTCTCCGTCTAGTTAATGTTAGATATCTTCGAACGCATCAAATATATATAAGCGAGATTGAGAAATACTCAAAATGGCATGCTGTCAAATCTTTAATGGCACTTTTTCCATCTTAGTTTATGGCAGCGAATAACGCAACGTCTTAAATGAGTGCTCTTGTTCCGCATAAGTGGGCTTTGTACGGGTCATTTTTGGTAATGGCACATTTTATTATTTCTATCTCTCAAATGGCACTCTATAATAAAGACAACTACAGAGCCACAAAAAAGCTTCATTTCATTTCCACGCTATTTTTTTAAGACAGAATCGTTTGTAAAGATAAACACCATTACTTTTTTCTACCTTGAGGGGAAAGCAATTTGTTTACTGGCCCGTTTTGCATAGACAAAACGGGAATAAACATGAGGGACAGAAGGGAGAAGATCCACAATGTGGTGAGATGAACAGTGGAATTGTCATCTGGCATGATAAACATCAAAAGGATGTTAAGCTACAAGGGGAAAAAATACAAAAAATGTCAAGTACAATTTAAAGGGAATCCTCAATTTACAATACAAGCCTATTATTGTACGCTTATTACATTACCTGAAATTCAATTTAGGTTTTATTTCCTTGTTAATGTTGAGATTTGAGTCAAAATACAAGATATACAGGATACCAATCAGGATCTGGCATGGCACTCCTGCTAGAGCACATGTGTCAAACTCCCGGCCCGCGGGGCACGTCCGGCCCGCCGTGTAATCATATCCGGCCCGCAAGACCATTTTACATTATTGTTATTAATGGACCGTCAATATGAACAACGCCGTCTCATCCCTGGACATCATATTCCGACGTTTTAGTCACTGTACCTATTCCTTCATATATGACGTATACTATACTATATACCAGGGGTCGGGAACCTATGACTTGCGAGCCATATATGGCTCTTACTATGAGTACCTATGGCTCAGTGACAAATTTAATTGCATGCAAATTTTCTCCATCTCGTTCAAAACTTGAGCCATTGATCCTGTACAGACACACGTAAAGCCAAACCAAAGCTGATTTGGAAAGCAGTACTTTTCAGAATATATAGGGCACGTTTTCACTACAATTTACAGTCAAGGTGTCACACAAAAAAAAACTCGTTTTGGCTGTACAACGCTAAAGAATCCTTTATATAAAACCTCACTATATAATCCGTGTTCGATGTTCAGATACTTTTTGATGAATCCACGGAACAAATTGTAAATACGCCAAAACACCAGAAGAGAACTTAAAGTTATTTGATTGGGTGAGTGGGAGGGATGCAAAAATGCAAAAAGTGCAAGCACTCCCTCCCATCTCTCGCCCTACTCCGTCAGGCTCCCTGTTCTCAGAATGTTGTTATGTTTTTACAAAATAATTTTCATATTTCTACTTTCGACAGGAGATATATTAAGGAGAGCAAAATCTTTTGGGATATTTAAGTTTTTTTAAGATATACATTGACATAGGAGCAAAGGAATTTGAATGTTATTTTAATGTTAAGTTGTTTAAGTTAAGTTCTAAGTTGTATAATTTAAAAAAAATATTTTTATTTACAGCAAAATAATAAATACTGTATAAGTGATTTAAGGTTTAAATTTAATATTCTTGTCTGTTTTTATTCATTTTTATGTTCCAAAAACATTCAGTTTAAGTGTGTTCAATAAATGTTTATCGTGTTTTGAATTTTGGCCCCTTGTGCAATTGAGTTTGACATCCCTGTGCTAGAAGGTGCAACCAGGAGGGTGTGGCGGAACTGCACGCACCTGAGCCAAAGGATCCAAGGCCTTTATAGTGATTGCTCGGGCGGCACTATCGGTCCGGTCTTCCATTTCTACTGCTATTGCAGCTTTCCTTTTTATGTTTCTGGTTAGTACGTTTTATTGGGTGCTTCGTTTGCTACTTTTCTCCAGTCTGTGTTTCCCAGATGATATAAAGTATCTGGCGGGAACCCAGGCTTCAATTGGTCTAATTAGTCCCCCATCACAATATTTTTAAAAAGTGCATAAATGCAAAGTTAATCAAAATAACTAAGATATGTCATTTTAAAAATATCGCAAATGCTATGGTGTGGTCTTGCATCCTTTTTTGTTATCTCACTCGCTTTTGGTTAATTGGTTGATTGGTTATGTGGACCTTGTACTAGTCCGTTGTGGTGAAGAGCTGAGACGAAGCTCTAGATTTACAGGTCGATCTACGTTCCTGCCCTCAACTCTGAAGGTGACGAAGTGGCGTACAGGGATGAGGTGGAGTCACTGACAACGTGGTGTTTGAAAAACCACCTCATACTGAACACCAAAAAAACAAAAGAGCTCATACTGGACTTCAGGAGGAAAGGCAGGAACCCAGCACCACTCATTATAAAAGGAGACTGTGTAGAGAGAGTCCACTCTTTCAAATTCCAGGGTGTGCACATCTCCGATGACCCCTCCTGGTCTGCAAACACCAGAGCGGTGGTAGGGAAGGCCCAGCAGCGACTCCATTTCCTGAGAGTGCTCAAGAAAAAATCATCTGAAACAGCAGATGCTGGTGTCCTTTTACAAAGCCACAGCCAATTTCAGACGCTGTTGGTGGCGATCCGCAGCTCAAATTCACTCATTTTGTGGACGATGGATCTGGTGTTGGTCAGGACCATGCTTGGGAGCGCTGGTCTGTGTGGTCGCCTACTTAGCCCAGGCCCGACTGGCAGCCTTTTTCTTTTGCTCCGTCGTTGTCGGCAGGCAGATCACCCAGGGAGATCCGGTGGTCTCTGTATATCCCTTGGGATGTTATGGATGTTATTGCAGTTGCGTAAGGAGTCGAAGGGAAAATATGAGGGATAAAAGAACACTGGAAAACAAAAGACGAACTGGAGCCCGTGAAGCCACTGCACTTGCGCGCGCCGCCATCTTGGATTATTGAAGGGGATAGTGCCAACTTTGCCCCAATCCAAAAACAGGCCAGGAACTGTCAACAGTGGAGAAAGTTGTCCAGAGTTGCGTCATTGGTGCCCCAACGACCTAGACGGTTAAGGTATCTGTGAACCGTGAAAACTAATTGTTAGCATTAGTTAGCATTCAACTGGGTAGCATGTTTAGGTTGTCCTCGTTTGTTGATCAACTAAGGTTGTTGCTATGGAGAGAAACTGCCATTTCACGTTATGTGCAGGATATGCCAGTCCAAATAATTAGCGGTGTCAGCAATGTGCACAGAGTGCAGTGGACATGCAACATATTAGGCCAGTATCGCTTCTGAAAAATTAAGGAGACACGAGGGAATCATGATGGCAGGCATGAATATGTGTGCCAGGGCCAATAATGAATATACGTCGTTTTAAAATGTCAGCGTGTCATTGCCCGAGGGGTCTTTGCGTTTTGGCGTTTTGCTGCCGTGCAGCGGTGGTTCGGCCCGCAGAGTGCAGCAGACCGAGTCTCAGGAGCCGCTGGAGTCTGTTGGGGTGAGAGCAACCGCTAAGCTCTTCATTCTGTCTCCTCCACTCGGCTGGGATTAAGGCCAATCATAGAAATCACTGAGTCAGAACCGTTCCTCAATAACAGATGGAGGGACTTTCCACTCCAGAATTTTAAAACCCTCGCAGACTAACTCGCTTTTGCTTTGCACTCGGGCGCTCCCAATACAAAACTCTCTTTCTCCCTGCTGCCACTCCTGCATCCATACCTTTGGTTTTATATACTTCTCCCCGTTGTCTTTATCTTTTCCCTTGGCTGGCTTTCTCCATCCGGCCGTAGTATGCCGTACGCTATTTCTTTCCATCAGTTTCACTTAACTGACCTTGAATCTTCTTCCGATGCATACAAAAACCGTCCAGGCAACATTGAAAAAAATACTAAAAATGACTTTAAAATGACTTTAAATCATCCATATGTCAAATTTGCATATTTTTTGACAATTTATATCGTCCCCTTGGCAGCCACAGATTTAAATTCAAGTGTAAAAAGTATTTCAACACAAATACCCTTTCCTGCTTGTGTATTTTAGTTCAATATTCATTTTTCTGGTGACATTTTACTATTTGTATCAGGTGTGTCAAACTCGCAGCCCATGGGCAAATTGCAGCCCGCAGGATGGTATTTGGAGGCATTAATTTAAAAGTTTGATGTAAGTGTAGTCCTAAAAATATGGATGCATTTATTATTGATTGTTTTATTTATTTTCATATTCACTTTTTAAACAGGCAAGAAAATGGATCAGGGTTTAAAAAGGTGAGAAGGCTGTGGAGGAAATGCCGTATTTATTTGTGTACAACATGCAACCCTAATCTTTTTTATTAAAATGTGGTATAAAATTGTGTTTCACTTTTACTCAGCTCAAACTAAGCATAGGATGTGACAAACGTTGATGAATACATAAGGCCATGATCTCAATCATTTATTGACAATAATGAACACAATACCAACATCAAATTTACAACCAATGTTCCCTCTAATTTTCCACGGGTCTGAGCGTTCACACAAAGTCGGTGAGCAACGCTTGAAACAACCGTGAGCAACGGCAATCCACAGTGCGGCAACTAAATCATTATAAAACATGTCCAAAACTTGACATCAAGTTACATTTAGCTGAATTTCCAGCAATGCAAAAAAAAATTCATTTTTGAATGAATTGACTAATGTATTATTGCAAAGGTTTTACGGCCTACGAACGTCATTTGTTTTTACAACAATTCTTTCACAAGATTTTCTTTTTTTTTTCCTGCTATCTTTTGACTCATAATACTAACATTTTGGGGGGCTTATTTAGTCGGTTGCAAGATACAGATCTGTATTTAATCAATTTTTTTTGTGGAAGTACAATTTTGGCAACAAGATTGACTTGGTATAATTGGAAATTATTTGAATGCAACACAAACTTTTTCTTATTTTTCCCTGTTTTTTTCTATTTTTTTTAATTCCTTTTTGTGTTTATTTTTTCCTAGCTGTTATTTTTTTTCTTTTTGTTCTCTATTTACTTTTTTTCCCTTTGTTTCTTTTTTTTTTCTTTTTTCTGGCTTTTTTTCTGGCTTTTTTTCTGAAATGTTCCTTCTTTTTTCTCTTCATTTTGTTTCTTTTTTCTCAGCTTTTCACTACTTACTAACTGTGCCACAGACGCACCAACCACTCAGCTGCCGTGCCGCCCTAACACGCACTTAATAGAGAAAAATATTTAACTTTCATCTTTGTAAGGACATTTCAAGCGATAAACCCAACCTTTAAAATGGGCCTTTTTGATCTAAAAAATGCATTAAAGCAGATAGAAAAGTTTTATTTCTATAATTATATTACATAGACTGCACTTTACTTAATGTTCACCTTGCTGAAGCCATCAGTACTTATTCTTAAGTACACACTCTATTCCAATGCCACCATGTCAACAGTGTTGAAGTCCGTGATGAGGAGCAATAATCCTGCGTAATAGCACCTCTGTCATAATTGCCCATTGCCCTCACCTGTGCCTGCTCGTTTGGCGCCAGCTGCTGCCCGTTGCCTGACTGGTTCCACTCCTAGATGAACTTAGTACTCCATTCACTCCTTGTCAGTCCGTCATCAAACCTCACATGCAAGGCAAGCCCTTTTTGACTCTGGCTCCCGTCTGTCCCGTCATTATCTGTATCCTGCTCGTCTGCCCCAGGCTTCCCAATCGTCTCCGGCTCTCTGACTTTTTCCTTCCTTCGACCACGCTCCGATCTCCCTTCTCGGCTACTCAACTCGTTTCTGTGATTCGACCACGCTCCAATCTCCCGTCCCGGCTACTCAACTCGTTTCCGCCTGCCGACCACGCTCCGATCCCGTGAGCTCCGATCGCCGGATTGATGGCACTTGCTTTCCTGTACCTGACTTCTCAGCTTCTGCAGTAAAGTTTGTTGTGAAACGTTACGGGTTTGGGTCTACCGTCTGTTCTGGTTCTGACAAGCTCACTGATCGGTAGACAGGCAGATGAGTATTGTCGTGGTATTAGCAAACTCTGTGCGTCGGCTGGGTGGGAGACCCTAGCTTTGTTCTGCACTCCAAAGCCCGCCCGTGGCAGGCCCGTTTGTGGAGGCCGGCAAATGCGGCACAATTGTAACATGTGCCGAGATAATCCCCTTCCTTTGTTTCACCGCCTAATCTTCTTCTTCCACGAAGGAAATGTTAGCACTCTTCTTTTACGTTCCCCCCTATAAAGGGTCCCACAACTTATCTGTGCTGTTTCCAAGGATGATGCAAAACCATCAACCCACAGACGAGGAGAATTTGCCATCTATTCTTCAGGCTTTTTTTCCTCCCTTCCTCCAAAAGTCCATAATGCTACAGGAGATTGGCAGCATTGTGCTCAGGCTTCTACTGCTCCAAACCGGCAGCTATAATTGCTTTTGAACAACATTGTTTCTCTGAAGACATCAAGCACCTATACAAAAGGTTTAGAATATAATAACCCGCGATTATTAGCACTTTTGGTGCTGTCTCCTTTTGTGTTTATTATAGGGATTACAGTAATGGACTATCCCAAATGCTGAAGCACATGGTGAATAAAGCGCAACTGCACAATATAATAAACTAAAATGCCTTACGAATTTCAAACAATGTAACTGATCATTTTAAGTGAATTGTTCTAAACACCTCATCTCATCTCATCTCATTAGCTGCACCGCTTATCCTCAGTAGGGTCGCGGGGGTGCTGGAGCCCATCCCAGCAATCATCGGGC
This sequence comes from Urocampus carinirostris, assembly GCF_059441175.1. NCBI lineage: Eukaryota > Metazoa > Chordata > Actinopteri > Syngnathiformes > Syngnathidae > Urocampus > Urocampus carinirostris. The sequence continues at coordinate 36,186,979 of NC_142354.1, forward strand.
AGTGGGCAAGGGACACCCTGAACTGGTCGCCAGCCAATCACAGGGTACACAGGGACAGACAACTCGCTCGTTCATTCACACCTAGGGACAATTTGGACCGGCCAATCTACCTGAAATGCATGTCTTTGGAATGTGGGAGGAAACCGGAGTGACCGGAGGAAACCCACGCAAGCACGGGGAGAACATACAAACTCCGACCAGATAGTCCGGTAGCTGGATTTGAACCCACACAGGAGGTTCCCAAGACCTTAGAACTGTGCCGCACACGAGCTAACCACTGCGCCGCCGTGCTGCCTTGTTGTTCTAAACACATTTCAAATATTCTTTACTATAACTGTTTTTTAGGAAATATATGCTACAGAACAACACTACATGTATAAAACGGAATGGAATCTTTACTTGGGACTGTTTCATCCTAAACCAATCTTGAAAAAAGTGTGAATTATTTAACAACCAAAACACACCAGTAGTGAATATGAGAAACAACACCAAATGTAATAAAGAATTTGTAAGGGGAAAATATTTTCAGGGGGAAAACAAATGTATTTGCTTTATTATGTGATACTGGGATGCTGATACTGGAAAACTTAATATCTGATGGCAATACACACACAGATCTCTTTCAAGGGATTATGTATGTTATTCAGCAACTCCTAGTGGGTTTATTAAAAAACAATAAAGATTTGAATTATAAGCAAAGCTACACAAACTATTATATAAATGAGCATTTATCTAAATACTCAGTTGACATGACTGGTTAGCAAATGGTTCATACACCTTTTTTCATGGCCAAATTCAAGCACTTTTTAAGGACTTTCAAAGCCATTTTGAAAAATTTCCATGAAAAGAAGAAATCCATTGTAAATCATACATTTTGCAGATCCACACATATATCAGTGACTCACATGTGTGATTTTTAATCTTGCTTGTGCATTTATCAAGACATGATTTTAAGATCTTGAGTAAATCCTAAACATGTTTGTGGATCTGAAGAATTCGTGTGTAGATATTTTTGAAAACTACTCTCTCCTTATATAGGTGTTTGGTAAAATGACGCTAATATGTAGGTTTTATTTTTTTTAGTTGTAGGAAGTTCTTCCTATAAGTATTTGCTGCTGGGAATCTCCAACTCAATTTGTTTGCATGGTCCATAATAAATGTAATTGATTAATAATCCTTGCACTAATACACATTCATAGTGCCCCGTTTAGGTGTACTGTAGCATGCACCTATCCGCTTGGGCATGACCAATAGGGGGCGATGACATTTCATAGGACAATGCAATAAAAACTAATGCCAGCTCCCGTTAATCACAGAAAAAGAGATGTGATGGCAGAACGAAGCCAGAAGAGAGCAATGTCGACCTTTTTTTTAAGCAAACTTGTGACACAAGGCAACAATTTTAAAGATTTAAATTCAAGCACTCCTTGAAAACACAACATAAAAATTCAAGCATTTTCAAAGATTTCAATCACCCGTATGAACCCTGATATTTCTATCGTGGCGTTTACATGAGTGGAAGCTACGTCAGTCATTTTCAAGTTAATCGGGATGCACAAAGGAATTTGTATCGGGTTCATTCGTGCTCACGGACTCATGCATTTGGATATTTTGTCCTGTACGAAGGCTTTCCGGATTTGACCGTGAAAATCTATGAAAGTCTTTTTAATTGAGGCCCTTGATCCCTGAATTGTTAGACTCCCCTCGACGATAAATAATGATTTGAGACAAAAAAAGAGCAGAGACAAAACCATAAGTGTAATCATCCGAATGCACTTATATGCACGGTCCAGCAGGGGGCCGAGGATGAGGGCGAGGGGTATGGTTGACTTCACTGTCACTATTTGACGGATCATCATAAACACGGCCGAACTGCTGGCCGCTCTCCCCCCGATGTTATTAGCATCGACCCGACATCAGAGCAAGTGAGCGAGATGGAGCTGGAGCACTCAAGGGCGCCCTTTTCCTAAAAATAACAACGCGGTCGGAGATGTTAGCATTTCTTGGGCGTCCCCGTGAGGCTTCAACTTTGAAGGCAAGCCATAAGGAGAAAATTGCATGCCGACGGTGATGAGTTTACAAGAGGTGCAAATGAATCATGGGTAAAAAAGCTTTCACAAGCAGGAAGACGAGTGTGCCGTTAGCAGCGCATCTGCTAACAGGTTGCATGAGCGACCTGAGCGTTTTATTTTCACCGTGTGTATGGGAGCCAAAGTGGCATCAAGATGCAGGGCATATGTCTCCTTGATCAGAGGTGACAGGGATACACACACGCGGTTGCACGTGCACACATTGCGGCACCGACGCAACCAAACCAAATCAAAGCTGACGCGTGTCCTCCATTATTGGCCTCACAGTTCAATAGTCTGTTTGTGAAACAAAAAGTTTCATTATGCATATTTTTGTCATGAATAAAACAAAGGCAGGGCATAAAACTCTTTCAGGCTTGGCAACATAAAAACAATATTGAGTGCCTTCAGGGTTGGGTAGGGTTACTTTAACTTGATTACTTTCAATTACTTTTGGATTACTCCAATACCAAATATGCTAATAAAAGACAAAAGAAACTAAATATGAATAAAATGATGACTCACAACACGTGGTAAGCTTTCTCTCCTGGCTTTGATCTCCGGCAAAACTAATAAAAAATGCGACAGAAACAAAATGAAAATAAATCCAAACAGCTTGTCAACATCATTTTTGCCGTTCCATGTGTTTCATTACTGCCCAGGCCTGCACAAAATTTAGTCATTTTATTCATATTTAGTTTCTTTTGTCTTTTATTAGCATATTTCTTATTGGAGTAATCCAAAAGTAATTAAAAGTGGGGGGGAGGGATTTTGTAAGGTTTATTGTTCTATATTTTTTATCAATTATTCATTATCCGTTATCGGTCAAGTCATAATACGCTACAAAGCCAAGGGGCCGAGACACTTGCCCTCAGCCAAGAGGCTGAGTCAAGGTCCTAGCCATAGAACCAAGCAGCGATCAGTGCGAATGTAATCAAGTTAAAGTAACCCTACCCAACCCTGCCAATGGCACAACTGTTAATTTGCTTACCTTAAAAACACTGGGTTGTATGTTTGATTCAAGGTCAAGCCAGTGCAAATTCCAGAGCAGAGATTAAAGTTAAGGTTTTGGTTAAACTAGCGTAAGAGTTTTAGCTGCGGAATAGGATTCGGCCCTAAACTAGAGTTTTAAAGTGTTTTCAGGATTCCAAATTACCCACAAATCGAAGCTAAATTTCCCCCCTGATCATTCAAGATCACTTGGAGCTCAAATAGTAAAATGCTTGCCTTACACACATGTTTGTGGGTTAGATCTACGGTCAAGCAAGTACAAATTCCAGGGTTAGTCTTGTAGCTAGGGTCAAGGTGTATGTAGGGGTTAGGGTTTTGGTTGTAGCTAGAGTTAGAATTTTTGTTGAAGCTACGGTTAGGTTTGGGGTTAGGGTTCTAGGTACGGCTTAGGATATCGACCCTAAACAAGGGTTAAATAGAGTTTCGGGATTTGAAATTACCCACCAATTGAAGCCAATATTGACTTTTGTCAGGCCAGTACAAGTACTAGATTTAAGGGGTAAGTGTTTGAGCTATTGGTCAGGGTTTTGGTTGTAGCTAAGGTTATGGTTATAGCTAGAGTTAGAATTTTTGTTGGAGCTACGGTTAGGTTTGGGGTTAGGGTTCTAGGTATGGCTTAGGATATTGACCCTAAACAAGGGTTTAATAGTGTTTCGGGGTTTCAAATTACCCACCAATTGAAGCCAGTATTGACTTTTGTCAGGTCAGTACAAGTACTAGATTTAAGGGGTAAGTGTTGGAGCTATTGGTTAGGGTTTTGGTTGTAGCTAGAGTTAGAATTTTTGTTGGAGCTATGGTTAGGTTTGGGGTTAGGGTTCCAGGTACGGCTTAGGATATCGACCCTAAACAAGGGTTTAATAGAGTTTTGGGGTTTCGAATTACCCACCAATTGAAGCCAATTGATGACTTTTGTCAGGCCAGTACAAGTACTAGATTTAAGGGGTAAGTGTTGGAGCTATTGGTTAGGGTTTTGGCTTAGGTTAAGGTTTCAGGCGTAAACTAGACTTTTAATAGGGATTTGTGTCTAGGAAATAGAACTCATCTGCCACCTTTGAACCTTAATTTCTTTGTTTGTTTTGGTCATATGATACACACTGTCCCTTGAATGAATATACATAATGAATCCACATTGTACTGTATATCTTGCGCTACTAAACTTGATTTTTCAGGCAGATTGTTTTATAAACTGGTTACCTGTACAGAAACTTAACATTATTTTGGCTTAGTTTTAATTGTTGGCTTTTTAAAAATATATATCTTAAAATCGATTTTTTTGTCCTATTTAAATCTTCTAATGTCGACGTTAACTGAACTAAGAAACGTCTATGTTAATCAAATTAACTAAAAGGCTTCATGCTTCAAATCAGAAAAAAGGTTGCCAGAAATCAGTAAATGACAAAAATTGTTGACGAAAAACAAATACATCCATAATGTCAAGGATTTTCCACAACGATACCATCAATAAAACCAACCAAAAAGTATGTGCTCCTGAGGGAAGTTAAAAAGAAAAAGTATTCCACGCATGCTTACCAAACAGAATGTGTTATTTTTTTTCCACAGCCAAATAGCATATGCAGCCTGTTGACTCTTTTGTCATGAATGTCAGAGTTTTATGATGAAGGGAACGAAACATTTACCGTGACGGCGACTTTGTCAGGGCTGTCGCCAATTTCATTTTTTACTGAAATAAATGTACGGCAGACGCTGCCCGGAAGGGAGGCTCGCCGTCACAAGACATATGGCACATTATTGCTGTCATTCTACAGGACTAAGTGTGCTGTTTATAGCCAGGGTGCCATGTTTATGGCCCCTTTAAATCCTGCCCACCTCTCCGTATTTTCTCTATTGGAGCAGCTTGGCCTGCTTGTGTCTTTTTGGTCTTCTACCTAAGTGGGTCTGTGACCTGCACCGCTATCAAACCACCCTTGTCATTTCTGTCGCAAGCGTTCCGTTGCTGGTCTTGCTGTGGGCTTCATATTTAATTTGCTTTCAACCTGCTGTAATTGCTTTATGAAACATCCATGTGGTTTTTCCCTCCCTCATGTCTACTTGAAGGTAGCATGGAAAATGCTATGGTAGGCAGATCTGCTGCACAGGAAAAAGGTTCTGGGTTTAAAGCTGAGAGTTTTGTGTTTTTGTGTGTTTTGTATGTTCCCTCCAACCTGCTAGCTTGCCATGTCAAAGTACCCACAAAATTGTCTTTAACTACTGTTCTGCACTATATGAAATGAAATGATCTGCATTTATATAGCGCTTTTCAAGTCAAGACTTCCCAAAGCGCTTTACAGTGTGCTTCACATTTCCCAATAGCGGCCGTGCAGCCATGTAAGGCGCTAACCTGCTTATTGGGGGTTTTAGGGGTTCAGTGTCTTACACAAAGACACTTCGACATGTAACACGGAGGAGCCGGGATTCGAACTGAGATCTCTTGATCCCAAGACGAGCGCTCTACCTCTCGAGCCCACTATAAGCTGCGAAGGATTATAAAGCGCATACTTTTGAGACTGCAGTAACTACTGTGTGAATTTGTGTATAACTGTTGGGCTCTTAAAACACTTACAATCTAAATTAATGCAGCAATTGGTCAGTCATAAGTTTCGAATCCAATTTAAGTCAGTAGTGCACTATACATAGCCATAATTATTTAGTATATTATTAGCACTCAATACTACAACTCAATACAAAATTGTATTTATATCTGTACATTCAAGGAACTGTGTGGGTCAGATGTATCGACATTTCGTTCTGTATACACGTGTACTAGAATGACAATAAAGTAGATCTGAATCTGAATCTGAATCTGAATCAGAAGTGTGGTAAAGTAGTGGTTGTAAGAGCGCCGACACTTCGACGTCAGACCACTAGTGGTACAGATTATATATAAAAAGGCATTAGAGCAGGGGTGGCGAACAAGAGACGAAATTTTTAACTGTGAGAGTCAAAGAGCCACAATACGCACTGACCAGCATTAGACGTAACCTATGTAGATGATTGGCAGTCAGTGATGTGTCCGGAGAAGCATAAAAACAACAAATCTGCCAAATTAATTTCAAAATATTATTTATTTTTTGTTATTAACTCTGATGGATTCAAGTGTTTTTTATGAGGGGAAAAAACTAAACATGAAACAAGGCAAAGAGCCACAGTATGTAATAAATATGATGAGGCAAAGAGCCGCATTCTTATTGGCCAAGAGCCGCTTGTTCGCCACCCCTGCATTAGAGCTTATCTCATTATTACACTATTTTTAATGGTGCCAGAAACATGGATTTGCATAGTGCATTTTGTTCTGCATTCTGATAAGTTAAACAGTCTCTCTACTTATTCACCTGTGTATGAATAATGTTGTAGTTTAACATGAATACATACGTAAAAGAGCTTGTATAGTATTTTGTTGAAACACTTTGTTTTCTTCATTCTCTAACATCCGTTGGTAAAGAAGTGGAGAGACTGTTTAAGCTCTCACAGAGCGCAAAAATATAGGCATCATGAGATAAGTTCTAATGCCTTATTCTATGTCAGTTGTACCACTGGTGGTCTAGTAGTTAAGAGTCGACACTCTTTCTGCCACTAATTGGGTTTGCTTCTGGCTGAATACAATGTTTTCTGATTGTGGTCAACAGCTTATCAATTGGTCAATCATTGCACAATTGTTGTACGAACATGGCAGTGTACCTTAAAACCTTTTATGGAAGCGCATACCTATAATTACTGTATACATAACCAAAACACACCAGTAGTAAATCTTAACCACCGTTTCTGCAGTACATAAGGCACATCTTGTTATAATACTTACTTCCAAATTTTTGGCTGAATTTGGGTTTTTAGATGTGCTGTGTAGTCTGGAATATATGGCACTATTTATCAGTTAATAAATTTAGTGATCTGAAATAGTTAAAACGACTTATTTTTCCTCCGATAAATCAAAGAACAAAAAAACGCTTGATTGTTTTTAACTTGAAAAGCTACGTTAATGCTTTTCTTTTTGCATTTACTACGATGAGTGTGATTTTATGCTAAGATGGTAGGACGCCCGCTCCGAGACTGGGAGGTCGCTGGTTCAAGCCTCGGTCGAGTCATACCTAAGACTTACAGCATTGGTACTCATTGCCTCCCTGCTTGGCGCTCGGCATCAGGGGTTGGAATTGGGGGGTTTGGTCACCTAATGACTCCCAACACAGCAGTTGGGTCTAAAAATGGCGGCGCCCTGTTTGGCTGAGGCTACATCGGCTCGCTACAGTTTAACTGTGCGGGTCAGGTGTATCGACATTTCGTTCTGTGTGCATGGTTACAAAGAATGACAATAAAAGTAATTTCAAGTAAATTCTAGTACAAAGCGCTTTACTATACGTTAAACTTGTGACCTGTGTCTTCCTTGACACCACCTCTCTCACTTTTTCTGCTGTAGCGCCCCTGGCTCTTAGTAAAAATGCACACATTAGCCGCATCACTGTATAAGCAACATTGTAGAAATTGTGGGGGCAAACGTTGCTTCTTATAGTCCAAATTTACAATATTTTGTTAATTGTTTTGCCCCAAAACCAGAGTTTCGGACTGGTAAATTTAAAGTAGGATTTTTATCCACCTTCCTTGAATGTAGTCTGCCAATTGCCAGGATGCATTATTATTCTCCCCCTATTTCTAAATTAGTTCTTGGAGGCAGAATGCTTCAACAGTGGAGCCGAATGAGGTTTTTTTTGTTCTGTTTTGTTTTGTTTTTTAAACATAAATTAAATGTAAACCATGTCCCAATGAATGTAATGGAATTGTATTTTGTTACCAGATTTAAATAAAAATAAATGTATGAACTGTCCAGGATGTCTTTAAAAGTTGGCAAAAAATGGACAGAGTGCTGGTGTTTGGGACAGAAAATTAATCAATTTGATGATTATGGCAAAAGATGAAAAAGATGAAGTAAAAAAAAAAAAGAGAATAAAAAAAAAACAGTATACCTCTCCCGAGAGCTTTGATTAATGGGTTTCTAGTAATAAATGCATGTCTGCCATGTTATTTATGCTCCATGCATAGAAATCAGCTCAGTTTCAACTTCTTCACGAGATATCCTTTTTTCATTACTGCAGTCCGAGGAATGACGGGATTAGTTGTGGCGGTTTTTAAACATCCGATTGTTATCTTCCTCTCCTGGGTGAACAATTAATCCCTCACACTTGCTTTTCGTTTTATCAACCCGCCAACCCCGCCGTTCAGGCTTCATCTGGCCTCCATTCCTCTGCTTAGCTACCCCCCACCCCTTTAAGGCCTCGCCTTCCCCGAGGAGATCTTTATTCAGAACAAAGAAACGGAGCTAAGTGTCCTGATATTTATACACCAGCAAGTGTCTCGCCAGGGATTTTGAAATCATACCATGAAGATTTCTGTGTAATTGCTCAGTGCTGCTCTTACGTGTATACATTTGGCAGTTTATCTGCCGTGGTAGTTAGCATAGCGTCTTCAGAGACTAGTCAATAAAGCAGCAATAAAACATAAACTCTGTCAACGAGAAGCCAATTCTCAACTAAGACAACTAGAACTTTCCATCAGATATTAATTAAATGCCCTGAAAAGGAAATAATGGCTGGATAAATAGATGGATGGATGAACGGACAGACGGATGCACCGACAACAGATGAATGGATGGGTGGGTCATGATCGGATTGCCAGCAGTGCAGAGACAATATGGAAAATACAACAATCGTTAAATAATAAAAACCATATGAGTAAAAACCCTTATGCTCAGGACTGTTACCCTGACGGAAATTGCAAACTACTTATACCATTGATGTCTTTATTTGGTCACCCGCTTCCAGCACAGCATGGCCTGACCCATATAAGCCAAAAGATAGCAAACGTTGTGTTAGGGGATGAACTTGATTGAGTTTAAAAGGGGAAAGCCACTGAGTTCCTTTTTTTATGGCAAAGTTGTAAAATATTGTGCTTCGTACCACTGGCAACCTTATATCTTACAATTGGAGGACAATGATAGCGGAGGATTTATGCTGACCATAGAATTCGGATACAGCTAACAAGAATTCGAGCCTAGGGCATGCAGGGCCGCGGTGTTAAATCAAACACAAGTAGCTAAAACGTGTTCACAAAAACGAATAGTTCATAAAAAGGGGACATTCAAGTCATAATCATAATTTGAAAATACATGACATATTGAGGTTATAGATGACGTAAAAAGAACTTGTATGCCAAGTTTTACATGGTGGCAGCCAAAGAAGGTCTCACTTTTAGGCCGTATTTACAATTTATTTCATTGGATATATTTGAATTTATGGCTGCGGTCAGGAGCCAGCAACAAGCAGCTCTGGAGCAGCATGCGGCTCCTTGGTGATCCTCAAATGGCTCCCAGGGGCTTTTTCAAAAATGTTTGATAACGGAAAAGTACATGGTTCCTGTAAGAATGCAAACATTTGTAAAATTTTCCAATTAACTTAGAAATAAGTAAAGTATACATAAGCAGTATGTGTTGCCTTTATAATAAAGCTTTTAATTTGTTTCGGCTGAAAGTATGTATTGTTTTTTTTGTTTTTTTTTTGTCCAATACGCCTCTTTTAACATCTTGGGTTGCCAATCCCTGGCCTAGATGTATTTTTCATATGTAATCTTACTGTGTTGGATTTCATGACTAGGTTCAGGAAGGTTATGATAGTCAGTCACTGATGACTATATTATTGATAATACTAATAGTATAGTCTGGCGAATGTCTGACCATAAATGAGGTTATTTGAATCTTGGGAAGTAGAAATAAAAAAAAAAAACGATAAAAGTTGATACATAAATGAATATAAGAAAAGTAAAAAGACAGATTGGGAGACGTTGTCCGAGAGCGACACAGACCGAGATAGGCAGGCAGGCGACCAAGAAATGTAACCTTGACAGAGAGCATCTTCTGACAAGCATCTGCCTCCTATAATAATTTGGAAATAATCTCCATCCACAAAGGCCCAGCAGTCTGGCAGAGTAAATGCTCTGTGCCTGATCGATGACTGCGATTCGGCCAGCTGCCGCTTGCCACGTGCGCCGGCCTCGGCATCGATCTTGGGCCCCCGCCTTGCTTCTGCCTTCTCACTCGAGGAAGAAAAAGAAAAAAGGAATAGAGGCATAGAGAACAAAGAAGGTTGGATTGCCAAGGTGTGACAAGGCTAAAGTAGATCTGATTATTTGATGCCATTGGCGTCAAATGTCAACGTTTTATCACCACTGATAGTTAAATGACTTCTAAATTGTCCACTATTTACACTGATAATAAGGAAAATATAATCTTATGACAGCTTTAAATGAAAAGAGTGATAACAGTCAGGGTGTCTGTACTTGCAACAGTAGCCTATCGGTTGTCTTTTTGTGGCCATTGTAGCAGCAAATGTCGATGACGAATCAAAATACTTCTTCTCACACTTGCTCTGTAATTTCCCCTTTAATTTTCTTTATGTAGAATATAACAGCTGGATCATAAAGTGACACCAAATGGTGGGTGCGGGGGATCTGGTTGGTCTATGTGCTGAGCACTGTTGAAAAGGCCTCCCAAGATACAGACGTCTCCAACTTGACCTTGGCCTATGTTGTGAATACAGTACCCTAAATGCGATCAGTGATGTCCCATAGGATATAAGCAAGGACTAAATGTTGGTCCACACAGTCTTGATAGATGCTGCTCTCTATCTGAGCAGCAAAAAAAGCATGTGATTGAAATAGGGGCTGGGCACGAGCTCTAACTTGGTCTCACCAGTTCCTTGTAACTCACTCTTCGTTTACATCCAATGCCATTTCAAAATTTTTACGAGAAAATGCCTCAACCAGCTCGGTGGCCTTATGGGTAGGGTGATATTTGATATTTGTATCCTTCTGAAAAATGTTAGTATTAAATATTCGTAGGAAAAGGAAAAGGAAATATAGGGTCTGTTGACCAAGACATTCCCCAGGACTACAAAAATACTGAAAAAAACAACTACTTGCAAAGGTACACATTTTTGCATCACATCACGTTTGCATTTCAAAAAGGGCAAACGAGAATAAACAGGGAGACAAACAAGAAGAGAAATGACGCTACACTACAGACGAGGTATTTCAAGGTCAATATCTACCAGTCTCCTTTTCTGTCTCACTAAAGCGCAACCCGGACCCCCTCCGAAAAGAACGCCGCCTTGAGGCTTGCTCCTATCTACCGCTACCTCTCCCTCTTCCATCATACACCTATTTCCCTGTCACTCATTTCACAGCCGTGCCCCATGGTCACCATAGATGACAGCTGCTGTAGGTCTTCAAACACAAGACAAATTAAATGGGTGATTACCAAGCAAATAGTCATCCTTGCCATACAGTTGCCAGCCATCTGTCATTTGTGGCGGTAGAGCCATGGTAAGCGGCCATTGAACCGCATCTTCCCATAGCCCGCTAATTCAATAGCCTTTAAGGAAAAACTCCTGCCAATCGTGAAACGCGTTTGGCCATTATGTTATGAGAGTCTGACAGAGTTATGACGGGCTGTCAAAGCTCATCACGGTGGAGGAAGAAGGCGTCATCAGAAAGGGTATGAAAAAGAAGGTCAGAAAGGCAAAGATGCCCCCCCCCCAGCATCGGGTTGGATTGATTGGTTTGACAAAACAGAAAATCGTCAAAGGCATTGCGTCTAACTTAATATAGACCAATAGAACAAAGCAATGTTGACCCATAAACATAAAGCATACTATATACTGTAACTTCTGGACTATAAGCCACAACTTTTGTCACACAATTTCAACCATACTGCTAACATAGAGATGTGGCTTATAATATTACTTTTAATGGTTGCATGGGACGCTCGAGCAGAAAAGGTAAGAGTGAGACAGGTGGCGTTGAAGGAAAAAACAACTAACAACCGCCAATAAACACCTCAGAAGAAAAAGGATAATGTACTGTCATGAGCTTTGTACATGGATACAATTAGCAAAAATTGACCCTTATCATGAAAAACGCAAAAAGAAAACCATATGGCGCAGATTTCACGTTAAAAGAAGCTAAGCTGGCCAATAAAGAAAGAAACAGTGCTTCCGTACATAAAATTTACATAGGTTTCAGGACACAGGAGGAAGATGAAGCTGGTTCTAAGTGACTTTTAATGCTAGGCCTATGTTTTTGCTCTGTTAGCATTCGGCTACCACACTTTTTTTGCTGTCATTTGTGTTGCTGAGTCTTGGTGGGTTTAACCAGTGTGTGTGTGTGTGTTTTTAGCAAGCATCTTTAGCGCTGTGTTCTATGAATTGCTGCTGTGTTTTTGCTATCACTTGTTTTTGTGTCTTGGTGCCTTTTCCTTGTGTGTGTTCATTATTAAAACTCTGCACCATATTTTTTTGTGTAAATATCTTGTTTCAACGTGGGCACATACAGCTTATAGTCTGGTGAGGGTTGTGTATGTATTTACGTAATGTTTTTTCTCTAAAAACTTTTTTGAGTGTAGCTTGTAGTCAGGTGGGTGTTTAAGTCCGCATATTAAGGTCAATTCTTTGCTTGAGTCTTGGGAGACAAACAAGCCGATATTAAGTAAATTTTGTTTTTGGGTATGTACTTTAGCAAGCTTTAGAACTTTAAATAGGGATTTAAATAAGGATATGGTAATTCTTTTAAAAACAAGAGCTACTTTTTTGATAAATGTAATAAAAAGGGATACCTTTTTGAAAAACGATTAAGTTAACACATCTTTATTCATGAAGACTCTTACATGGAAATTGCAAGGTCAACATCCCGAAAGAACAAAAAGTAGCAGTTGTTTCAACGGATATTTGAACAGTTTTTAGTTTATATTAATTTTTGATCCAATCGTGTGTGTGTGTTGGGTTGCAGTCCAATCATTCCCCAATGTGAAACTGCTGGTGTTAACAGCTCCCTAAAGGAATGGGATAAAAGGCGCAGAACCAATTTTATCTCACTTCTGGACGTGTGGGCATATAAAACTAATTACATTTTTTTAGTTTAAGAGATGTTGAATCTTTCCTCTTTGAAATATAAAAAGATATGTATTACATCGTATTCTATTGAAGAAAATAAACTTTGATGGGAAACTCAAATTGACCACATTGAAATTCGTTAATATATAAAAAGACAACAGAATTGATTCTGTTCATGATCATGATTTTTATCGACAGAATTTTGAGGCACAAATAAGGCCTCCAGGGAGTTTGTAATATTAACCTCAGCATTGCATTTCTGTTTTTGTTTTTTGTTTTTCCTCAAACTTCAACTCTCACTGAAACGGTTTGGAGCCGAGTGTGAAGCAGCTGGGATGACCCTCAGCACTTCCAAATCCAAGAATGTGGTTCTAATTTTGTAAAAACTATCGGTTTATGGGATGGGGATGAAATTGGACTGAAGTGGAAGAGTATAAGTATCTGTGGGTCTTGTTCACTAATGAAAGCTGGGTGGAGCTAGAGATCGACAGGCTGATTCGTGCAACATCTGCCTTTACATTAACCGTATCAGTCCATTGTGATTAAAAAGGATTTGAGCAGAAAGGTGAAGCTCTAGATTTAACAGTCGATCTACTATCGTACCCTCACCCTCATGAGCCGGGAGTGATGACTGAAAGAACAAGAACCCGGATAAAAGTGGCTGAAATTAGTTTTCTCTACTGGATGCCCAGGCAGAGATAGCCCCTGCTCTTCAGCATTGAGAGGACCCGGTTGAGGTGGCTTGGGCATTTGGTGTGGATGCCTCCCTGGTGAGGTCCTGTTGGTAAGAGGCGCAAGAAAGCCCCAGGACATACTAGAGCGATTATATATTTTGGCTGGCCCGGAACTCTTTGATGTCCTGTCGGATGAGTTTGAGGAAGTGCCTAGGCTTAGGGAGGTTTCGAATTTCAATTTATGGCTGCTCTACCTACAATCTGACCCTGGATTAATAGATGTTATTGGATGGATGGATGGGCAGACGGACAGATAGATGGATGGATGGCAAACAGTGTTCGCATCGAGACTGATAACAAAGCCTTATCAAATTGGTTCCAATTTTAAGCCTTGATCTATGTGAATCTTTCTTCTTTAGAGCCAAACTCTCCTTGAATCAAGTAAGATTTTACCTTCCTTAGTATGTAATGTGTTTGCGTGTGTTGCTTGCATGCACATACAACCAAATATTTTTCGTGAACATTATTAGAATTTCAATGGAATAACTTAATCTAGCAGATAGCGGGGTGTGACCTGTGCGGACACACAAACACCGTATCTCTCCGCAAGCACAAACTTTGTGTCGGCACCAAAACCGATATGAGACAAAGCAACAAGCCGAGACAGACTCCTAAACAGAATCCAGCACAGGGCGCAAACCTAACAGAGGAGAAGTGACAGCGCAGTGCAAACCAATGGAAACAAAATAGAAGGGGAGAAAATAATTCTATCTGCAGCCTCCCCCTTCAATCAGCCAGTTAAGGGAAAGAGAAGGCGATGCCTTTCCTCCTATAGGCAGGGCGATGGTGGCAGGCTTTCCGATAAGCGGCAGCCGAGGAAGATTAGCTGCTTATTCTGACGGGGAAGGAAAATAAAAGCAGAGCAGCCGACCTCCGATTCTCTTGGGCCTGCCTGTGTCAGTGTCCTCCCAGTGTACGTTGGCATGATGAGAATATTTAATGAGTGGCCACTTTGACACCGGATCAGAATCACAGCGCAGCACGCCGGAGCAACATGACCTCTAAATCTCTTCGCCTCCCATCAAAGCTTCTACAGGGGCTTTGTATCCTAAAACCCGTGGGTGTCTCATTGGTTTGGAAGACCACACAGTTGTTAAAAGTTGTTGTCACAACTTCCCTCGGTGAAAAGAAATGACCTTTTCAAGAAAACTAGACTCCCACGGAGTTTGAGCGATGAAAAGAAAAAAAAGTTATGAAAGTCTGTTTAAGTGTTTTTGGGCCACATTTTGTGCCTCGAAAATTTGTCAACTGTTGTGAATTTATATTGTCCCTTAAGATATTTCAACTTAATTAACTTTCTTATCTCAACTAAATTTTTGAATGCATGTAGATCACTTAATGTAGGGATGAAAAGCACTATTACACAGGACATTTACATAGAAAATAGACCTGTGTTTGTTTTTAAATCAAATGTACACTGTCTCACTGACACCTAGTGGTCGCCAGGGGAAAAATATCCCCAGTAAAAAAAGGTATTTAATAAAAAGAAAAGAGTTATTAACAACACAAAATTAAAAACTAGTGATTGGCGAGAACAGATACCAGGCATCGGTGCTAACCGGCTTTTACTAAGGTATCAATAATTTATATGTTAGCTCAAACCAGTATGGCAGCATTCAGTAACAATTCAACAATCAGTGAACTGCAATTAAAGGAATAGTAGATTAGCATTATATAGATCCAATATTAAGGAACCAAAATGTAGCCTGTATCTTACAAACTCCAGATCCATCACCCATGAAACAGATGACCTCGAGC
Organism: Urocampus carinirostris; assembly: GCF_059441175.1. NCBI lineage: Eukaryota > Metazoa > Chordata > Actinopteri > Syngnathiformes > Syngnathidae > Urocampus > Urocampus carinirostris. Next base: position 36,202,477 of record NC_142354.1, read on the forward strand.
TACAACTCGTGGGAAACCGCTACAATCGGGACAGTTGTATAATTGTTGCGGAGACCCGGCTCAACTGGCTCAGATGAAAGCGTGTGGCTAGCCAGCTGCTCTTTAAATCACTTTATGAGAAACCCTCCAATTTTGTTGTCATTTGTGTAATGACAAAAAAAGAGCATTTATTAAATTGCAACTCTTTGTTTTTATTTGTAGATTTATAGTCGTTTTTTCTTTGTTACAGTTGTATACTCGCTGTCGGTAAGGACGTCATCTTGAGTTAAGTCCGACCCGAGCGGGCTCTTATGAAAAGAAAACAACACGCTATTCCGCAGATTCATGTTCCCTTTTAACTGCGATAACCAGGAGATCACTGTATTTGTGAGTTTCAAACTTGACCTTTTGCATCTGGACACACACTGTATTTTTTTCTCAAATTTTGTGATGGAATGTTTTTCATTAGAGTCTGCATCTATATTGTTTATTATTATTAATATTTAAACATGCCTGAAAATAAAAAATAGGGGTAAAAATGAAATCAAATCCAATCCAAAAACTGTCAAATGAAAACTTTTGGACTACAGTCCAACAGTTTCCGTCAAAAGAGATATTTGAAATGTAAAAAAATCGGACAAATTAAAAAAAAAATCATACAATAGGCCTTTTAGTTGTATTTGGAGACACAATACATGCTTTTGACTTTCTAAAAGGTATTTGAACTCTGAGTTTTACGACCTCTGTTTGTACTGTCTCGCCTTTGGCCTTTTCTATTCCAGCCCGATGATTATTTCAGGCATCGCCGCCAGTGCTTTTCTTGCAGCAAAACCGAAAACTCCATATGGGTGAGTAATGTACGTTCTATGCGGCTCGGCAAGACTTGGTGCATAAAAGGCACAAAGCGTGTCATTTATATTCATTTGTCTCTGGGTGTCGGAGAAATGAAAGAGGGAAGCAGCTGCTGTCGCTTAAGGAAAAAGTTGCTCGCAGACAAGAGAGCATTCGTTGCGATAAAGTCGATGTTAAGACCCCAGAATGTAGCCATCCACCTATACGGCCACATACACTTTCTGCAAGTAGAGCCTTTATTGCCGCATCATTGAATTGTTTTGAACGAGGCGGGAATATGGCATCTGAAATGTGACATTTGTTTATAAATAAAGGCATAAAAATAGGTAGCGGTTAAAAAGGTGAGAACGGTGTGGAGGAAATATGTTCCAGCACTGTAGAGGGATGGGCACCACAAGGCTGTACCTGCCCATGACACACCACAGGAAAGGGTTCCCCTATGACCCTAGTGGTTAAGGCATCCGCCCACCAACCACCCACCACCCACCTGTTATGAGACAACAAAATATTAAGCTCTTTTGACCCACACTGTGTTTAAGTGATCATCAGTAAAATTTTGTCAAGGATAATATAATATAGTATACTGTATATTGGTCAAATTCCCAGCCATGAGTTCTTTCGTCAAAGAGAGAGCAATTTGTTCTTTATGAAGGGTAATTGAAATAAAACAGGAAGGAAAAAAAAGAGGGACTTAAATTAGAATTGGCAAATGTGTAACCGATAAAGTCAAAACGAACGGGCCCGACTAGTTAGAGTGGCACTTCATCAGTTAGCCTGGATTTCTTTATTGTAATTTTCTTCACTACCCCCCTGGAAAACCCAAATTCCCTGCAACACACTCTGGTTGCTACGGTAACAATCTCACGTAGATCTACATGCCGAAAATAAATAAATAAATCAATAAAGTATGTTGGTATTGTAGTTCTTGATGTAGGAATTCTATAAACTGCAATGATCAATCTTCGAAATTAGATTACTTTACTTTGTTTAGGATCTAATCTATGGACTGTAGTTAACCATTCTCCACCATGATTGGCTAAGAATGCAGAACTTTGGTTGAATTCATCCTTCCCAGGTTCCTACCTAAGGCAAGTTTAATTCAAGACTCTAAGACTTTTTAATGCCTTTTGAAATCAAATTTAAGACCAAGTCAACAACAACACAATTGAAACAAACAAATGAAAAAAACACACACCACATGAATTAGAGGCAATTTTAAATTGATGGGGTTTTTTCCCAAATCACATTTCGGTCCACATGAAAACCTTCCATCTAAAAAACATAGCACTCTCAAAAGTTATAGACATGGAAAACAATAAATAAAAAGGACATTTACAGTACAGTGGAACCTCGGTTTTCGCACGCCTCTCAGTTCGAACAAATCGGAGTCCGACCAAAAATTTCGAGAAATTCTTGCTCCGCTGTTCGGTCAAAAAATCGGAGTTCGAACGCCAGTAATGCGTGAGTGCGTACGCTAGGGTGCGATGCTGAGCGGCGTACTGGTGTTTTAGCCCCTTATTATGCCTCTGAAGAAAGTCAGTGCAAGCAGCAAAGTTGCTACAGGTGAAAAAAGGAAAAGTAGTGCGTACAACTATTGCATTTAAGAAAGAAATAATAGCACCACCTTCTGCTGACCACCACAAAGGTAAGAAATCCTATTCATAATTATTTTCTTTATGGGTTAGCTTTAAGTTTATGTTAAACATTCAGTAAACATTCAGGGTGTTGGAACGGAGCCCAACATTGAGGGTGTTGGAACGGAGCCCCCTTTCCAATGAACCGCTCACCACTTGTTGTGGAGACCCGGGTGCTAAATGACTTGTAAACGACGTGATTTTTTAATTTTTACACGTTCATGTTAGCGTAATCGTTTGTACGGAAGATTACGATAACGCGAACGTACGATTAGCCTGGGTTAACTTTAAGTTTACGTTAAACATTCAAGGTAAACATTCAGGGTGTTGGAACAGATTAAACCGATTTACATTATCTTTACATTTTCTTTATACCAGCTCGGTGGCCTTGGGGGTATTGCGCCCGCCCCGTGACTGGGAGGTTGTGGTTCAAGCATTTTTATTGTGATGCATGAAAAAATGATATTTTGGTGCAGAGTAAAGCATAACATTGCTTTATTCATGATCTATTTTGAGTGTAGCATCATAAAAACACATGCTTGGGAAAAAAAACAAGATAACTTTGTACTCCGTGAATGTGGAAAATTGTATTACTAAATCTTTGTGTTCATATTTTTTAAATTTGATTTAAGACATTCTAATACCAATTAGGGCCTTGCTTTGAGAATAATGCATTCAATGCCTTTTAAGACTTTTCAAGGATTTGCGGGAACCCTGTCCTTCATCCTAAATCTTAAATGGGAGTTGATCCTCGTTTTTAACGGAACCATTGCACATCCCAACAGACAACTCACTCCTGCATGAACGGCACTGTTTTTAATTCAAACGCACAGCCTCTAACGCCCGGTTCACTCCCTGCAAAATCTCAAGAACCCCGCCACCAACCTCCCCCCAAATGTTTTCTCCTTGGATCTACACAATTCACGTCAGTCAGTTTTTAACTTCAAAACGCTGCATTTTTCCGAAAGGTGAGAGATCTTCATGCCTGTAGATGAGAATGGTGACCCGAGAATGAGTGCACTGCAGGAAAGAGCTCTAAAACTAATGGGAGCTCGAACTCTTGTTGGTGATAGGAATGAGAGGAGAGGTGTTGTGAAAGGATAGTGGTATGTTTGGACACGTTCTAAGGGATGTTTGGGCACCCGTATGATGCGGCAGGGGTAAACCAGTGAAAGCTGTCGGGCCCTGCTGTTGAACAAAAGAGTGTGTTGTGTCACCCTGACCAGAGTGACATGGCCGCTTTCTTGAGTCCCGTTTCATCTGGAGGGACGAAAGCATGACCAACTTAGGTGCCGAGGTGCTTAACTTGTTTGGGTTGGCCATGGTCCCAAAAAGATTCTTGTGTGTGTTTTTTGCTACTTTTCCTTTTTTTCTTTTCTTTGTTTTTGTGTATGTGTTTGTCATGCTGTCGGTCACCCCTCTCGAGGGATATGACCAGGGTAGATAGATAGGTGGATGAGAATGGCGGGGGGCATTCAAATGGAGCTGAAAACAGCACATTCAGAGCTAAAATAAACATGTGCAATGAAGATGCGAAGAAAAGCACCGAAGGCTAAGTGCTGCCACCAAGCAGATCAGGTTCTGACATTTTGACTAATGTGAAATGCTGCCACGGGACAGTGGGTGGGATGTTGTGACCTTTATCGGTGGGAAGCGGAGGAATGACGTACGACACAAAATGGTAATCCGGATATAAGGATGTCTGGCTTTTTCAAATATGGCGCCGTGACCTGACACTGTGGGAGTTGGCTTTTGGATGACGTCCTGCAACGTGTGGGAGCGCCATTGTGACACGTGCACGGTGGGCGGGCGTGTAAGTGACGCCATTGCAGGTGTCTGCTGACTTCTGCCTTCAAGGTTAAAGCAGCCGTGTTATTCTCTTAAGGCTGGAAATAGGACAGAGCCATACCTCAGACCCTTTTTTACCATCCATCAAACGCTTAGTTTAATTAGACAGTGTATACAAGAACAATACATAAAAATCACATATTCTTCCTAATTTGTGAAAAACAAGCTGTATTATCATATCTCAATTGCAACTATTTTATTGCAAGTGTGTATATGCTGCTGGAAATGTGAATTTCCCTTCGGGGATGAATAAAGTATCTATCTATCTATAAATGCATGAACGAAACAACACTGCCCTTATAAGGCCAAGCAGCAGGAACACATTATTCTCGTTCGGTGTTCTTTTTCTATTCCAGTAAATTCTATTTATTTTATCCCTGGTTCTTCTTTGTTGCATTTGTACATACATTTTAGTACCTGATTTAAATGTACATCGGGCATCAGATTTTAAGGTAGAAAGATTAAGAGTATTCTATACACACAGGTGTTTGTGTGGTTTTTTTGTGCCTTGGTGTGCAAGTGTGATAATGACACTGCAGGTCGAAGCAGATGGCTGCTAATGTGAGTTCATAGATCTGAATGACAGGGCACGCAAATAAGTCGGGGGCAGGAAATTATATTGCAATCCAGTTGGCATTGAATCCTACTTGATGTGCATATGCTCAATAAATAAATCCGCCAACATGCTTTTAATAGTAGCTATCATATGCTACCTGGTGAGGAACATAATGTCTCTGTCCATGTACATTTTTCCTTTGAATCTGATGTTCCTGTAATTACTAGGGATGCACTGAACTTTCAGCACCAAATCCATGTACACATATACAAATATATATATTTAGGCAACTAGCTCAGAGTGTCCCCTGCCCACTGCTCCAGCACCCCCGTGACCCTACTGAATGGATGGATCCATGTACAATTACATATTTGGCCAAAACGTCCTAAAGACCTATCCACTTTTTTCTGATTTTGATTGATGAATAAAAATACATGCAGACATCAGTGTCGTACTTCTTTTTGCATTTATAAAAATAGATCCGTTTCATAAACTTGTTTTTTTAAACACTCACTGTTAAAACAAAAAATATATATTAGGTCCTTGTTTCAAGCACTTAATTTGCTATTTAGTTTTGTAGTTCTTGTGTATTGTTTCTGTAATATTTTTTAATATTGCTGTAAAAATGTTGCAGTATTTCTGTAGTAGTATTTCCGTAGTTGTGTATTTGTAGTGTTTTTGTGGCATTTTGGTACATTAATTGAATTTTTGTAGGATTTTGACTTCTGAAGTAGGATTTTTGTAGGGCTTGTGTGGTAGTATCTTTGTTGCAATTCATGACATCCACTACACAGCATAATCTCCAAACAGAAGAGCAGCTTCAGCGACAGACTGCTGTCACAGTCTTGTTCCATGGACAGTGTCATGATTACTGATTCGGGGCACCTGCAGCTGCCCCGTTGGCGCCAACAGCCCTGGTCGCTGATTGGCTCCCTGCCACTTTTTAAACCCCCCGGCTACCTGTTACCGGCGTCAGATCGTTGCAAACCTTTGCTCCCAGCTAGGCAAGCTCATTCCGTCCGACATTTTCCAGCCCTGTTTTCTTCTGCCTGATACCTGTTGCCGACCTGTTTCTGGACCCGTTTCTGCCCTGATCTGCCATTCCGACCACCGATCTGTTTTACCCTGTTTCCTGCCTGATACCTGTTGCCGACCTTCTTTCTGAACTCGATACCGCCCTTGCTCTCCCATCCCGGCTAGTGACCAGTATCCCTGCAGTCTACGATTATTCACGCTCGACACGTAAGTGCCACTTCCGCGATCCCGTCACCTGTTACCTGTGTCCATCGATCGTCGGATCATGGAAGCAAGCCCTGCTCTCCCTCCTTATCAATAAAACTGAGTAAACGACCGCTACTGGGTCCTGTCTTCGTTTCTGGCCTGTGACAGACAGACTGAGGAGATAATTTCTTCCTCATGTCATGAGGCTCTTTGACTCCACCCAAGGGAGTAAAAGCCCACATTAAACCCCACCTCCACATTTGCACATTACCCTATTTTTATTACAGAGTGTATTTTCCGTAGCACTATTTAAATACCCTACAGCAAAAAGGGTATTATTGTATTTTATATATCTATTTTATTATTGTATTTTTCAACACAAGGATACTGCTGGAAGTGTGAATTTCCCTACGGGGATGAATAAAGTATCAATCTGTAGTAGTATCTTCGAAGTATTTCTGTGGTAGTATTTCTATCGTGGTGTTTCCGTGGAGGTATTTTTGTACTATAGTATAAGTGTAAAAAGCCCAAACAATACTACCAGAACTCAGTCTCAGGTAGCCTAACTTTAACTTGTCATACATTACACTTTCAACACTCTGCAGGTGTTAAATGCAACATTTTGTTTAAGGATCATTAAGAATGTAAAGTTAACACAAAAAAAATTCCTAATCGTACCGTACGCCCTGGGATACCCGTTCTGAGGTGGGATCCCAAAGTGAAATTGCCTTATTGCGGGATAGAAACCTATTGTATTGTGTAACTAACCTCTAGTATGTTTAAAGTATTTCTGTATTTCAGTTTTTTCTTTTCAGAATTAAAGCAAAGTAATATATGTTTTTGAAAAATAATATAGTCAACTTTGTAGAATTTCTGTTGTAGTGTTTTGTAGTATACACACATAGTGATAATGATTTATAATTATGAATATACTATCATGATATTTTCACCGGGCAGCACGGCGGCGCAGCGGTTAGCGCATATGCGGCACAGTTTATGTCTTGGGAACCTCCTGCGTGGGTTCAAATCCAGCTCCAGACTTCCTTTGCGGAGTTTGTATGTTCTCCCCGTGCTTGCGTGGGTTTCCTCCGGGCACTCCGGTTTCCTCCCACATTCCAAAAACATACATTTCAGGTGAATTGGCCGGTGCAAATTGTCCCTAGGTGTGAATGAGCGAGTGAGTTGTCCGTCCCCGTGTGCCCTCGATTGGCTGGCAACCAGTTCAGGGTGTCCCCTGCCCACTGCCCGATTATTGCTGGGACGGGCTCCAGCACCCCCGCGACCCTACTGAGGATAAGCGGTGTAGCTAATGAGATGAGATGAGATGAGATATTTTCACCCTATTTGTTCGTCAGGTTTAAAAACCCTGCTGGGTAATAATACACACTGTTCCTTTAAGGCCCAATTATATCGTGCTCTGCTATCAAATCCGTATGCAAAATAAATATTTTTACAATTGCCTATTATTTGTTCATTTAGGTATTTCAGTTTTCAGGCAAACGTTCCTCATTTTGTGCATTGCTTATATTATCCATCCATCCAATATCGGCACTGCTTATTCTTAGTATGATCGCGGGAGCACTGGAGCCCACCCCAGGTAAGTTTGGGCAGTGGGCAGGTGATACCCTGAACTTGTTGGCTTGAAAATTATGTTGTATACTATCTGTTGAGTTTTAAGGATGGCAGAAACAAGATCCATGGCGGCTCATTTAATATGCTAATGATGTGATTTGTTTCAAAGACAGGAAATAGATGGGCAAACTTTAGAGGTCTCGGATCAGATAACCGTGCCCAAATTCCTGGGCTGTAGAGTACAGTAGTTGTTGAAAGTGACTGGGAATGTAAAAACAACAACTCATGGATTGCTGATTACTCTAGTGCCAGGTTGACATTTATGGTGATAAATGTCACAAAAATTGCCAAAATCACCATGAACTTTCATCCTCAACCCTTTCTCTGCTTCACTGGAAGCTCGGTGATGACTTTGGTGATCCTTAAGCACATCATCTCACTTCACGTCATTTCAATCACCTATGCAAACATTGACACCGTCAACATTTAGTTGATATTAAAGAACCAACTCATTTAAATGACAAAGGACATCGGATAGCGTCCTGTCCTGTGTGACCTTTTCAGTTGAACAGATAACAGCGCTGAGACATTTGAAACACAGATCCCAATCAATTTCAGCATTCAAATAGACTTTACCTGCCAACAGTGGCAAGACACTAGTTTTTGTTCACATTCTGAGTGACGAAACTGGACCCTTCTGTAGCATGATGATACTGAGTTGATGCTCTGAGTCAGGGTTAATCAACCCAAAATGTTGAACGAGCGATATTGGACCAATAAAAAAAAATAGTCTGGAGCAGAGTCCCTCTAAGCTGTGCGCAATTGTGCACTGCTCGCACATTCTCAACGCACAAGAAAATCTAGCCAGCGCACAAAAATGAGGGCTCAAAATTACTAATTAAGAAGCGAATTAAGTCAAAGTTACAGTGCATGAAGGTAAAAATACACGGGTTACCCTGACGTTGTGTCCTAAATGCGGTATTTTGAAGTCAATGTCGAACGAAGTTGAAAAGTAAAGTTAGAGTTTGTCGAGAACTGGCTTCTTCGGCTCGGCTCACTAAGAGGAAACCGGCTCTTTCGGTTGTTTTTGCTTCTTTAATCCCAACAAGACCAAATATTATGTAAAACTATGCACAAAATGACTTAAAACAAGGGGGGAATAGAACAAAAAAGAAAAAAAATACCAAAATGAAAAAGTAGTGAAAAGCTGGGAAAAATAGAAACAAAAGGAAGAGAAAAAAAGGAGGAAAAATTTAGAAAAAAAAAAAAAGAAAGAAACGTAGGAAAAAAGTAAATGGAGAACAAAAAGAAAAAAGTAACAGCTCGGAAAAAATAAACACAATGAGACTTTTTTTAAAGGAATTTTTTAAAAAGTAAAAAAAACACGGAAAAATGAAGAAAAAGTTTGTGTTGCATTCAAATCATTTCCAATTGTATCAAGTAAATCTTGTTGCCAACATTGTACTTCCACTATAAAATGTGACTAAGTACAGTTCTGTATCTTGCAACCGACTAAATAAGCCTCCAAAAATGTTAATATTATGCGACAAAAAATATCAGGAAAAAAAAGAAATAGATATAAGAATTTTAAGAACAAATGACGTTTGTAGGCCGTACAACCTTTGCAATAGTGCATGAGTCAATTCATTCAAAAGAGAAAAATAATTTTGCATTGCCGGAAACTCAGCAAAATGTAACTTGATGTCAAGTTTTGGACATGTTTGATAATTTTTTATCTTGCCACACTTGGGATTATGGTTGCTCACTGTTGTTTCAAGCGTTGCTCACCGACTTTGTGTGAACGCTGAGACCCGTGGAAAATTAGAGGGAACATTGGTCTGGAGCGGCTTATATAAGCCTTAAGATAACTATCGAAATGACTACCTTGGTTGCAGCGCATCTGTGGAGAAGGACACACCACGAGACTTATGACGCAGTGTTCTCGTCTGCCCGAGTCCCTGCGTCTTAGACGCATCATTTTTGCTGGGGATGCATCGTGTCAAATCAACGTGCGTCCCCGGGACGCAACTTTTTTGACACAAAATTGTCATTATTACCCGATGACTTTTTTTTTAACAAAGATTTACCGCACTCCAAACTTTTTGTCAGGCAGATCTGCCATTGTTGTTTTGGTCTCTCGGTTCGAGTTTTCGCCGATCTCGGCAAACGAGATCTCGTTGCTTCGAGATTACGTCATTGTTGTGGTGCTTGTCTTCAAATGAAAGAGAAGTATGCCTCCGAAAAAACAGTTAGTATGAGGTGCAAATCAACACAAAATTGGTAATTTCTTCAGTGTCAGTAATAAGTCGAAACACAATGCAGAGAGTGATAACAACGGCAATAATTCCGGCACGAAAAAACAGCGGAGATCGCGGAGGCAAGAAAAACACGTGTGTTGAAGCGAACGATTCGACGAAAGAAAATAAACAAAAGAATACTCCTAGCAAGAAAAGGACTTTTCTGCCAAAATGGACTAAATTATATCCCTGGTTACGCTATGAGGAGGATGATAATGGAGGCTACATGATTTTCCAAATCTCATTTTTTTGGCGTAGCTTGCAAAGACATCAGCCGTACATATTGCAAGTTGTGTGAGGGGTTTCAGCGTCCAAAACGGCATCCTCCCAAAAAAGCGAAACCGCCTCAATATCGCAACACAACATCAGCTTATGAAGGTGCATCTTACCAAACAATTGGACCTTGAGAAGGCATTACAACTGTGGCAGGACCGCAAACCACGAAGAATATATGAACTGAAAAATCTGAAGTGATAACTGCTTTGTATTACCAATTAACTGTGATGATTAAAACTGCACGAATACGTAGACTAATATTTCAGCAATATTATTTTGCATAATGTACAATATTTTTGTGAACTGAAAAATCTGAAGCGATAACTGCTTTGTATTCTCAATTAAGCGTAATGATTAAAACTGAATGAAAATATAGATTTATATTATATATTTCTCTCCGATTTACAATTTCAACCTCGATAACACTAAATTTTGGGGACCCATAGATCTCTGTTGGGACCCATAGATTTTTGAGCATGCGAGTCCCCAGGACCCATCACTTTTCAGAGGTAAAATGAACACTGATGACGAAGTTCAACATCATTACTATATTAATGAATGACAGTATGTTTCGTTGCTTTAAACAATTTAAGAAATGCCATAAAGAAATCCATTTTTATTTTGAAGATCAAAGAAAAACTAAATGGAAAGTGCTTAACCTTGTTTAAAACAGCTAACTGCATAACTTGTGACGCAGCCTCTTTAAAAGGGTTGGAGTTTGGACCTGCACAGCTAAGCTCTAACACAGGAGACACGTGATAAAGAGGAAACAAGCTGAGGAGAGATGAGCCAGAGTTTTGCGTTGCACCCATCTTTTCCAATTTGTAAACATTTTAGGGAAAATGCCAGGAAGCCAATCAGCAGCACATGCGGCTCCTGAGCCACGTGTTGTCGAGCCTCGCTATAAGTCAAGGGTGTCAAACTCATTTTAACTCGGGGGACACATGATAGAACAAACATTCTGTCGGGGGCCGGACTAGTAGATTAAAGAGAAAGAAAAAGAAATAAAGAAATAAGAGAAAGAGGGAGGGAAAGGGAGCGAGGCCGGGACAAAGAAAGAAAAAGAGAGAGAGGGTGAGAAACAAAAGATAAAAAGATGTGAGAGAGGGAGAAAAGACAGAGAGAGGTAGAAAGAAATCCAAAGAGAAATGGAAAGACAGAAGAAGAGAAAAGAGAAAAGAAAGCGCGAAGGGTATGAAGAGAGAAAGAGAAAAGAGAGAACAAGAAAAAAGGAAGTTAGAGCAAAAGAAGTTCAAAGACACAGAGAGAGAAAGAGACAAAGAGCAACAAAGGAAGAGAAAAAGAGAGACACAGAGAGTGAAAGAGACGGAGACAGAGAGTGGGAGAAAAGGGGTGGAGAAGAGAGAGAGAGAGAGAGAGATACACGTACAGTGTCTTTGTGAGAGGTACCTGGCTTTGGCAACATCAAGTTGACATATTTCAACCTGCAGTTTGTTTTTGTCTTGCGCTTCTCTGAGTGTTGTCTCGCAGGCCGGATTCAATCCCTTAATTTGGCCCACGGGCCGCCTGTTTGACACCTGTGCTATAAATGATCACCGGGTAAAGTTTGCTCTTCTACTTTTGTTAAATTAGAGCTTGTCCTACTTTTGCTCTTCTTCCCTGATGGGACTGCAGAGTTCTACAGAGGCCAACAGAAAATTGGAAACCAAATGACTCTAAAACCTACATTTTAAATTTGTTTTCCTCCATTTTTCTTTCGGCGGCGCATGTCCTAGCATGCCTTTTTTGCAACACAGGGCGTCCTCGAAAGCACGCCTGTTAGGTTTTAACTAGCAATCGGGTTGATTAATCATTCAAAGTAGCTGACCTCCACGGCGCCGTGCTCGGGCGCACTCATTATGAAGCTCTTGTAATTCATTAAAGAGTCCGGATGAACATAGGCCACTGAAAGCTGCTCGCCATTACCAATGGCCCTGCTGTGTTTTCAGGGGAAGCTGCCCAGTAGGTCATTCAAGTCAGACTGAAGACAAATAAAGGTACAGAGACCACTTCTGTTAATACAGGTTCACTACTTCGCGAATTTTGAATTAATTGATTATTTCAGTTTGTCTGCCTACGTCAGAGGTGTCAAACTCATTTTAACTCGGGCCACACAATAGAACAAACATTCTGACGGGGGCCGGACTAGTAGATTAAAGAGAAAGAAAAATAAAGATAAAGAAACAAGAGAAAGGAGGAAAAAGGAGAGAGGGCGGGACAAAAAATAAAAAGAGAGAGAGGGAGAGAGAGGGAGAGACAAAAGAGATAAAAAGAGAAGTCGTGAGAGAGGGAAAGAAAGGGAGAGGAAGAAATAAATCCAAAGAGAAATAGAAAGACAGAAGGAGAGAAAAGAGAAAAGCGCGAAGGGTAGGAAGAGAGAAAGAGAAACGAGAGAAAAGGAAAAAAGGAAGTTAGAGCAAAAGAAGTTAAAAAGACACAGAGAGTAGGAGCAACAAAGGAAGAAAAAAAGAGAGACACAGAGAGTGAAATAGACAGAGAGTGGGAGAAGAGAGAGAGAGAGAGAGAGAGAGAGAGAGAGAGAGAGAGAGAGAGAGAGAGAGAGAGAGAGAGAGAGAGAGAGAGAGAGAGAGAGAGAGAGAGAGAGAGAGAGAGAGAGAGAGAGAGAGAGAGAGAGAGAGAGAGAGAGAGAGAGAGAGAGAAAGAAATACTAGTACAGTGTCTTCGTTCGAGGCACCTGGCTTTGGCAACATCAAGTTGACATATTTCAACCTGCAGCTTGTTTTTCTCTTGCGCTTCTCTGAGTGTTGTCTCGCGGGCCGGATTCAATCCCTTAGCGGGCCTATTTTGGTAACCCTACCCAACCCTGCTCATTATGTATTTCTTTGAGGTAATTTAGCCTGCTTTGGCTAAAATAGTAACTATAGGCTACTGATGATGCCTGAATAAGACAGGGTTCTTTCATTAAATGTTCATGTTTTGGGCATATTTATAAAATATGATGTTTCATTTTTTGCTTATTGAAAATTGAAGAGAACTGACAGAGCGGTAAGAAAATGTTGCTTTATATATCTTAGTAATAGTAATAGATTCATTAGGTCCTCAGCAGGTTTAATTAGGTTCCCTAGAGTAGACTCGGTGGCCTTGGGGGGATGGCGCCCGCCCCGAGACTGGGAGGTTGTGGTTCAAGCCTCGGCCGAGTCATACCTAAGACTTAAACATTGGTACCCGTTGCCTCCCTGTTTGGCGTTCAGCATTAGGGGTTGGAATTGGGGGGTTTGGTCACCTAATGACTCCCAACACCTCAGTTGGGTTGAGCGAGGGGGCTGGGAATCCCCTCCTCTGAATCAATCTCCCAAAACGAGTCAGAAATGACTCTAGCCACCTCCCACAAGGGCAGGGGTGTCAAACTCATTTTACCTCGGGGGCCACACGATAGAACAAACATTCTTTCGGGGGCCGGACTAGAATATTACAGAGAGAGAAAAAGAGAGAAAGAAATAAGACAAAGTGAAGGAGAGAAAAAGAGAGAGGGTGGGACAATGAAAGGGAGAAAGGGAGAAAGAGAGAGAGAGAAGAGAGAGGAAGAGAGAATGTGAGAAAAAAAATATATAAAGACAAATAGTGAGAGAGGGGGGGAGAAAGACAGAGCGAGAAGAGAGGGAGAGAGAATGTGAGAAAAAAAAGATATAAAAACAAATAGTGAGAGAGGGGGGAAGAAAGAGAGAGAAAGAATGATATCCTAAGATAAATAGAAAGAGAAAATGAAAGAGAGAAAGGGAGAAAGAGAGAGAGAGAAGAGAGAGGGAGAGAGAATGTGAGAAAAAAAAAGATAAATACAAATGATGAGAAAGGGGGGAAGAAGGAGAGAGAGAGAAGAGAGAGGGAGAGAGAATGTGAGAAAAAAAAGATATAAAGACAAATAGTAAGAGAGGGGGGAAGAAAGAGAGAGAAAGAATGATATCCAAAGATAAATAGAAAGAGAGAAAGAGGGAAGGAGAGAAAAGAGAAGGAGAGAAAGAGAGAATGGGAGAAGGAGAGAAGGGGAAAGCAGGAGAGAGCGAAAGAGAGAAAAGGAAAAATGGAAGAGAGAGCAAAAGAAGGTAAAAAGACACAGAGAGAGAAAGAGACAAAGAGAAACAAAAAAAAGAGACACAGAAAGTGAAAGAGAGAGAGACACACAGAGAGTGAGAGAAAAGGGGAGGAAAAGAGAGAGAGAGAGAGAGAGAGAGAGAGCGAGAGAGAGAGAAAAACAAATAAATTCAAGTACCGGTACACCGTCTTTGTGAGACGCACCTGGCTTTGACAACATCAAGTGGACATATTTAAACCTGCAGCTCGTTTTACTCTTGCGCTTCTCTGAGCGTTGTCTCGCGGGCCAGATTCAATCCCTTAGCGGGCCTGATCTGGCCCCCGGGCCTGATGTTTGACACCCCTGCACTAGGGGGATATGGCTGTGGTTTGAATTATAAAAGAGTAGACTACATGCGTCACTATAAAAAAGTTCAACACTCAATCACTTAGTTCATGTTTCACTATTCGCTTAGAATCCCAGTCCTGGCCCTTCTGTATTTAGGTTGTCTAACTAACCAATTACAAACAGGTCCCAAATTTGGTCAAAGTCCTACTAAATCTGCTCAAATGCAAAATATGGAAATACTATTTTAATTGAGGAACAATTTAGCATGTAGCTCAGGTTGTGCCAGACTGGAGCAAGGTTGCAGGCTTGTCCCTCCATCAGAGTGAGACACTTCCTTTATTTGTCATTGATTCACGCCGACAGCGGGCACCTAATCGCCCGCCGCTGGTGGTGCAATTCATTGTGCGCACACCAGCTGCCAGACAAGCACAGCCGCTGTTGTTACGGGGATGACAGACGCAGAAATCAAGTGCTTCAAGTGATTTAGGAAGCTTTTTAGATGGCCCTTTGGAAGGATTCATGAATCGGGCCACGGGCGGCGCACTGCAACGTACGGCGGCGTCGACGGCTCACTGACAAAAATCAATACAACACATCTCGGGTTCTGTTAGCGGACTCAACGTAGAACAAAAGTGATTGCTTCGGTCGGGACAAAAGCTCATCAGTGGCGTGATGGAGGGAACCTCGTTTTCAGGTCCACTGACCAAGTTTAAAGTGTGCCGGCTAAATGTAGGAGTTTGAAATGAGTTATTTGTGCCTTTTCAATTAAAAAACGAATGGTGATGTGTCTCAGAGGAGCTCCTGCTGGGCTAATAGAAGCCGTTACTAAGTACCTTTAATCAGCACCACGTAAGTATGCGCATTTCTCTGAGTCCTTTGCTTGCTTGACGTGTCTCACACCAGTAGTCGACAAGCTACTTTTAATTTTGATTTTTATCAACTATATCAACTTGCAACTTTATTTAAAACCGCCCTTTTTTTCACAAAAAAAGTCATTAAATGATATGTTTTAAGTAGATGTACTGTACATCCAGGCTTACTTTTGTTGATGGAATAGGAAATAAAAACCTGTAGGTCGAAATCAAAAGTACCGTATATTCCGCTATATAAGGCGCACCGGGTTATAGGGCGCACCCCCAAAGAATAGTTTTTGGTCCTATATTTTCCATACATAAGGCGCACCGGATTATAAGGTGCTACAATGGGAACGTCGACAAAACAGTCAGATAGTTCAGTCAAACTTATTCCCCCCCTAACATTCCGAAAGCTTGCAAAGAAGCAAATACGTGTCTCGGACATGTACGGAAACAGTGTCTGTACTGTGTCACCAATCACTCAAATGCATCGTTCCGAATATCATTCGGAAGGTTAAAGTCTTGGGATTCAAGTAATGCCAAACATTTCTTAGTTTCCATTTTATCTTTTGCTGGCAACTGAGTGGACAGCAAAGTAAGAATTTTAGTATGCAGGGAAACGGGGTTCTTTACTGTGCATATGACAATAAACACTTTGAATTGAATTTAGTTTAAAAATAGACTCATCACAGAAACATCAAGATCGGTCTAAAACAAGATACCGGAAAAATATTAAGCCGCAAAGTTCTCTTGCAGCCATCACGTTCAATAATGATATGTAACCATGGTCTTCTTACAACCGTGAGTGTAGTAAATCCAGGAGAGTAAAATATTTACAAATACAGAACAGTAAAAAAAAAATTCTCTATGCCGTAGTGCAACCCAATGTGTGATTCACATTCATCTTTTTCGGTCAATTGCAGGCTTTGTTTCGCCCCTTTAGCCTATGCGAGCCTGTAAATGATTAAAAGGATCCGCCCCCTTTACCTCCGAATAACTTTAGCCAATAGTGACTGATTCAAATGATGATTGACACATTGGTTAGGAAATGAAACGCCGGTATATAAATCCCAGCATACACCGCAGACTACTTCGCCTTCGGGGGAAAATCTAGTCCGCGGCTGCTTGCCTTAGTTGCAAGACTTTGCGACTTAATATTGATCTATATATAAGGCGCACTGTATTATAATGCGCATGGTCAGCTTTTGAAAAAAATAAAGGCTTTTAGGTGCGCCTTATAGTGCGAAAAATACGGTAGTAAAAGTGTCAAGCCATTGTTTTAAACACATCCTCACAGTGCAAAATGTGCCCGAAACGTGGTATGAGGTATGTCAGTAACTGGTGATGTCATAAGGACGCAACGTTGTTTATCTGGCGGGCCTTTGGAACATTAAGGGGTTGGTTGCAGTCCTACTTTTGAAATGTATTGTGTCCATTTACTGACAACTGGAAACTGTTTAGTACTTTTGAACTTCCATCATGTCTCTTTCTATTCTATTAACTGGATCAGCTTCAACTCTTCTTGCCTGTACAGATTGCACCGTACTGAGTAAGACACGCTCAGGACTAAGCGTCTTAGTGAATTATTAACAGATGTAAAGTGATGACGGTTGACTGTGCATAGGTCCGTCCCTCACCGTCAATGACCTGGCTGCGTCATCTCAGTTACCATGGTCAGTAGGAGACACAGTTCAATGCCATCCAAATGATTAATCTTGTCATTTATACTTTGGCCTTCCCTGGCGCAGTGTCCACACCAAGCTTCCTTGCCATCGTTTACAATTACTCCTAGCGTCAGCATTAAGTCACAGAGCATCTCCATCATCCGAGAAAGACAAGCAATCCCAAACAAACTTCGATAAATTATTATGGGCAGCTCTAGAAGAGGAGTACACGTCGAAAATGGGATCAAGTGACTGCCGAGCAAATACACCTCAAACTACTTTAGCAATGATATGTTTTTGCCGTATAACGCGCAAACACTGCATGTGATTCAATCATTCGGCGTCTAAAATTCCATCCCAAGTCCAATTGGACACTCCTGCCCACGAAACAGGAATTTGGTGACGAGCCCCCTTATCTGTTTATGAGCTTTTATCAACTCATGCTAAAAAGACATACGTGTTTGCAGTCCTTACATCCTCTTTTAGGCTCAATCTTATCACACGGTAATCCTCTACATTTTGTTTCTTACATTAGTAACGTAAATTCACCAAGAGACGAAGACTGTCCCAGTTTTTTGCAATGTGTAAAGCAGCATTCTCTAACCTTTTAAAGCAGAGAGCACCTTTTTGTTACTAATTAGCAGGGTTGGGTAGGGTTACTTTAACTGGATTACTTTCAATTACTTTTGGATTACTCCAATACCAAATATGCTAATAAAAGACAAAATAAACTAAATATGAATACAATTACTAAATTTTGTGCAGGCCTGGGGAGTCATCAAATAAATTGCTATCAAGCTAACTTTGTTGGTTTTAGATAAACACCCGGATATTGCTGATGGTTGTTCTTGTTATCGTTCTTTTTCTACATGTTGGATTCTTAAATATTTTTATATTTTATTTTTTTGTCGATACTGTGTTTGTCCAAGACTACATTTAGCATTTACCTTTGGTTTTAGCATATTCAACTTTGATGCCATGGAACATCAAAAATGATGTTGGCAAGCTGTTTGGATTTATTTTCATTTAGTTTCTGTCGCATTTATGTTAGTTTTGCCGGAGATCAAAGAGATCAAAGCCAGGAGAGAAAGCTTATCACGTGTTGTGAGTCATAATTGTATTCATATATAGTTTCTTTTGTCTTTTATTAACATATTTGGTATTGGAGTAATACAAAAGTAATTGAAAGTAATCCAGTTAAAGTAACCCTACCCAACCCTGCTAATTAGTGCAAGGGTCTGATATGCATTTGTAGAATAAAAACTTATCATGTTATTACAATATTTTTACTATGTTATTACCAGATTTATTGATGGAAGTAGGGTTGAATACACTCAGTCAACCACTAAAAAACATTTTACTAGAAAATAACAATGACCAAGCACTGGTGAACTATTTTCAGAACAGGTCTGCAGGCACCTCAGCTTTCCGTAGGGGGCACCTTGGTGTAGTAAGGGACAAAAGCCCCATTTCACAAAGATAGGTCGGGAGTGCTTTAGCTTTTCCGAAGTCACGCCCCCTCGAACATAACAGACCATTGGAAGCAATCGTGGTGGAAAATGAAACAATTATTTGATTCTGTTTTGCTGTCATGCACAGCTAGACAAGGAAAAATGATTGAGACATGAATGAGAGGTGGTTACGGGTAAGACTCGGAAGAATAAAAAAAAGTGAAGCACAATATTTGCAAGGCAGCTTGAATATTTGTTTTGCAGGTTAACCACAACAGTCTATTGTTGTGACCAGTTCTAACATGATTGTTTCTAGAGTTGAGTAAAATTAAGGACAAAAGAAGAATGATAGATAGATAGATAGATAGATAGATAGATAGATAGATAGATAGATAGATAGATAGATAGATAGATAGATAGATAGATAGATAGATAGATAGATAGATAGATAGATAGATAGATAGATAGATAGATAGATAGATAGATAGATAGATAGATAGATAGATAGATAGATAGATAGATAGATAGATAGATAGATAGATAGATAGATAGATACCTTATTCATCCCTGGAGGGAAATTCATATGCTATATCACAACGCGGTAAGCAGTGAGTATTTTCTTCATTCATAGAGGAATTGTTTCATTGTCTTCACCAAAGAGTGTAAGAAGTAAAAAGATAAACAAGATGAAGTGGGTGGGTGAAAGAGGGGAAATGGGATTGGGCTAGCGAAACAAATGTCCTCTAAAAAAACCCAGACTACCAAAACACTCAACTGTTGTTTGACCCTGGAAGTGTGGGGCATTTGAACCGTCAGGCGAAGAATAAGCTCTGAGACATCCGTCCTACGGCTCCCAGCAGTTATGGGGATAGTATTGAAATGTGTAATTGGATTAGACTAACCTTGCTCCCCTCTTTATTCCGCCAGTCTCTTCTGTGAAATCTCAAATAAGGAGATTTGATGACGATGTGTTTTGCTTTTTTGAAGCCTACAGCCACGTAACAACCCTCATGTATGTTTGCTCGCGGCGGGAAAATCTGACTGACGGCTCGAATTCATTTTGGGCTTTGAGTGACACCAGACTGCTGAACTTGGGGTTGGATCTAACACAATGGATCGCCGGACGATGCGGGAGTTCCCTGGATCAGTCTTGGTAAGTCGCTTGTCGTCGAGTGCACATATAACCGGCAGACCGGGCGGCCTCTTCGGGCTTCAAAGGGGATGTCAGGAAACACGTGCTGGTATCTCCCTCAAAGAGTGAGGCTGTTGCTCTGATCCCAGACACACGAACACACACTTCGTAGCGCACAAGCACTCGCAAAATGCTCGAGGTTCCCATTTTTTTATATTCCCCGGGTTTCACGCGTCGTTTCGATGTTTACATTCAAGTACTGTGGATCTCACTTCTCTTGCTCGCTGGGTAACCATGGATGTTGAGTAGGTTATGTGAATCATTTTGACCCAGCGGATTTGGTTCAAAATTGCTCAAGAGCTGGAGTTGCCTGATTATCTATCCATTATCTGCACCGCGTATCCTTAGTAGGGTTGCGGGGTGCTGGAGCCCATCGCAGTTGTCTTCAGGCAGTGGGCAGGGGAGACCCTAAACTGATCAGTTGCAGGCCACATAGATAGCTCCCTCGCTCTTTCACACCTAGGGACAATTTGGACTGGCCAATTAACCTGACATGCTTGTTTTTGGAATGAGGGGGGAAACCGGAGTGCCCGGAGGAAACCCATACAAGCACAAGAAGAACATGCAATCTCCGCACAAGAAGAATGCTCGCTGGTTTTGAACCTATGACCTCAGAACTGTGTTGCGGGTATGTTAACCACTCAACCACCATGCCGCCGATGCCTCATTAGTTAAGGGCAATTTTGGGTGCTCAAGTTGAAGTATCAGTTCAGGGTGTCCCCTGCCCACTGCCTGAAGATGACTGGGAAGGGCTCCAGCACCCCTGCGACCCTAGTGAGGATAAACGGTGCAGGTGATGTAGAATGGAAGTTGAAGTAATGATTTGACTGCAATAAAGAGTTACTAGCACCAATTTGACCATGGTCAAGCTGTAAGGACCGCTCAACTATTTACATTGACAACAAAGGTGGTCTTATGGCTTTTTCAAGAAGCCTTTCAAAATATATATATATAAAAAAACAATAACAATAAAACATTTCTCGAAACAAAGCTTCATTAGTCTAGGTAGAATACACAGGTGCCCCATTCTGCTGGGTGAAATAGTTTAAATACAAGGTGTAAATAGAACAACATTGTTTTAACAGCTTCCGGAAACCAAACTATGTTACTCCTAAGGTTTTAACATTGTTAGAGATTAAGGGTTAGTTTAATCTTTTCTAAAGTTGTGGTTTAATAAAGAACGGAACACATTCAATTCAACCCACAGGACCATTTAAACGAATAATTAGTGAAGTTTATTCTGCTTGTTTCTGTTTTTTAATATTGGACACATGCAGAGGAGATTTCATGGAATCCCAATTTGTTGTTTTAACCTCATTTCCACACACTTATGTTTTGGTAACTTCAGAGATTTAATAAAATGTAAGGGGTCAGGGGAGGGCTTATAGAACAGATTTTGAGTTTTAAATACTGAGTGTTTTTAGTACAATCCTCTCCTGTTCTCCTTGCAAATTCAAAATTCATTAATGTCTTCAATTATAGTTTTGTTTACTAAACTATAAACTTATCAATTAGCAAAGTGTTTTTGCTGATTCTTTTAGTGATTCAGTTCAGTTGGTTCTCTTTTCTTGAAAACATATAATATATTGATTGAAAGTGTGTAATATTTATAGCCTTTAGTGGTACAAAAAACTTTCATAGAGTACAAAAAATGAATAATAGGCGAGAATGCATGAAGTATTATACAAATGTGTGGTGGGCCTCATCAGGGACGACAACGACCTGGCCTACAGAGAGGAGGTGGAGCAGTTGGTGGCCTGGTGCAGGGACAACAGCCTGGTCCTGAATGTTGACAAAACTAAAGAGATCATTGTCGACTTTAGGAAAAAACAGCCCAACCATGCCCCACTTTGCATCAACAACAAGGCTGTGGAGGTTGTCAGCAGTATCAAGTTCCTAGGGGTGCACATTACAAACAAACTCACCTGGTCCGTGAACACTGCATCACTGGTTAAGAGGGCACAGCAGCGCCTGTACTTCCTGCGGAGGATGAGGAGAGCCCACCTGCCCCCACCCTCCCTCATCACATTCTACAGGGGCACCATAGAGAGTATCCTGACCAGCTGTATCTCTGTGTGGTGTGGAGGCTGCAGCGCTACCGACTGGGGTAGTGTGAGGAGGGTAACGAGGACAGCAGAGAAAATAATCGGGACTACACTTCCCTCCATTCAGGACATTGGCCAGAAGCGCTGCCTATCCCATGCTAAGAACATTATCGGGGACCCCTCTCACCCCCATCATGGACTGTTCACTCTGCTAGCCTCTGGGAAGAGGTACTGCAGTGTGCGGTGCAGGACCACCAGGTTCCGCAGTAGTCTAGTCCCCCTGGCCATTAGACTGTTAAATGGTCAATCTAACATATAGTTAACCTAAATCTTAACGGCTGCTAATCTGACTT
The DNA here is from genome assembly GCF_059441175.1 of Urocampus carinirostris. Classification (NCBI taxonomy): domain Eukaryota; kingdom Metazoa; phylum Chordata; class Actinopteri; order Syngnathiformes; family Syngnathidae; genus Urocampus; species Urocampus carinirostris. Next base: position 36,224,649 of record NC_142354.1, read on the forward strand.
TTTGCACTACTGGCAGTTCTTTATAGCTTGCCACTCCTTGCACATTTGCTCTCGGCACTATTGTACTTACAGCGTTATTGTTACAGTGTTAATGTTACTGTTTACCTGACTTGTTAACCTGAATGCCCATTTTGCACATCTGGTTAGCTACTCCTCTTGCACTATCGGCACTATGGTATGGTAAAATACTATACGTAGCCATAATACAATACAACTTTTACTTATATCTGTACATTCGAGGAAACTGTGCGGGTCAGATGTATCGACATTTCGTTCTGTATACACGTGTACTAGAATGACAATAAAGTAGATCTGAATCTGAATCTGAATCTGAAATGTTATTTTGTATAAAAACATTCATAGTGGAGATATTATTATTTCTCTTACAGGGTGGAATCCATATCTAGTAGTTTGTCTGCTATGTAGCTACTACACAGTGATCATTCGGCAATGCTTTTCCTTCGCATCAGACAACACTGCCTATTAGTGGTCAAATATTAAACACTGGGGCTTTTTGTTGAAAATTTTAGTTGAAGTTTGTTTTAATGACATTAAAAAAAACTTGTGTCATAATAGTTAATACAATGCATATTCACAAATGTCTTTAATGAGACATATATATTTTATACTCCATCCGAATTATGCACTTGGTAAATGCTTTAATAGGTGCAGCACAACGGCTGAGTGGTTTACGCGTCTGCGGCACAGTTCTGAGGAAAATGGATCAAATCTAGTTCCCAGCCTTCCTGTGAAGAGTTTGCATGTTCTCTCCATGCTTGTGTTTCCTCCGGGCACTCCGGTTTCCTCCCACATTCCAAAAACATGCATGTCAGGTTAATTGGCCGGTCCAAATTGGTGTGAATGAGCTAGTGAGTGAACTGTATGTATGTGCCCTGCGACTCTCTGGAAAACAGTTCAAGGTGTCTCCTGCCTGCTGCCCGGAGATAGCAGGGATGGACTCCAGCACCCCCGCGATCCCACTGAGGATGGATCGATAAATGCTTTAATAAAACATTTCTGACATTTGTGCAAGAAAACCTTTCACACTCACGCTCAAATAAATATAGGGAGTTATAGTGCAACTATCAAAATGGCAAAAACAAGGACATGAACCTAGTATTTTACATTTATATTCTACAAAGCAATCATAACCCCATTTTTCTTTGCCATCGTTCCTTTTTTTGCAATCACGTTTCCTTTCCGCTGCGCTCCTTTTACCACAAACTTTTTACCGCCTCACTTTTGCCCCAGCACCCTCCTTCGTGTCCCTGCTCATTTGAAATCTATGAATTTCTGAACATCATTTCTTGATTTTTTCACGCCGCAGGGAGACATTCTCATTCCACGCTGTCTTTTTTTTTTTTTGCTTTTACCACTCTTCACCTCATTTCCTTCCTTCCACCGTGCTCAGTGAGTCTGGCGGACATGTGGAAGTTGCTGTAGAAGTGATGGGGTTTTGTTGTGGTACAGTTTGTGTGTGCATGTGTGCATTTGTGCATGTGTGAGTTCTTGTGTGACAGGTGGGTAAAAGTGCCAAAATGAAATTCATTCCAAGATGTACTGCGGCGCTTTGTTCCCTTTAAGGATCCCAACTGCAGAATTAATCACGCCCCTGAGAGACCTTTGCTCCTCGGGATGAATGTGCTTCATTCCCCCAAACACCACATGCATTTGCAAGATACACGCTTTCTTTCCTTCTTGTTTTAATTTTTTGAATTATTTTTTGGAAGACCAAATTCAAAAATGTCAGTGCTTACACTCCCAAGTGACAAATGAAGGTCAAAATAAATGGTTGTTAAAGAGTTCTTCAGTCTTTAAGGGTCACTTTTAATGCATATTGATAATGTTTACTGTCATTAGAATTGGATGTGATTTTTTTTTCTATTTTTAAGCTATTTTAAGTATGTTTTTTTCTAGTAAAATAGACACTAGGATCACATTAGAGCGCATGGCTAAACGTATTAACATTAAATATATGGTGTAACATGTGAAATGCACAACAAAATTAGCATTTGTTTCTGGTACTGTGACTAAAATAGTGTGATAATGAGATAAATATGAATGCCTTTCTGTCTATTGAGTAAATCACTGGTGTTCCAGTGGCAAGGATTTGGTGGATTCCGATGTTTTGCGATTGTGGTCAGCAATATTTTCCAATCCGTAAAACCTCGTGTATAATGCGCATCCAAACTTTGAGTTCTTTTAAGTTATTTTTAAGCAAAAAGGTAGATGAATGAAATTTTGGCTAATTTTTCAATTTTCAAACTCTTTTAAGTTGTTTTTATAGTATAATAAGGCAAATTAAATGTCCCTTTTTGTGAGCATAACAAAAATGATCACAGTAATTGTTATGGCATTTTTTATATATTTTGACGGCAAATCAAGTTGTCTTTCTAGTAAAATTAAACAGTTTAAGGGACACTTTAAGTGAGCATAGCTAATAAAGTTCAGATGAATTGTAACAACCTTTCCATTTTTAAGCTATTTCAAGTTGTTTTTCTTGTAAAATCATTTAAGGGTCACTATTAGTGAGCGTAGCGCAAAATGTTCACAGTAATTTTGATTACGTGTGCAATTTTTTTATATTTTTAAGTTATTTAGGTTGATTTCCAAGTAAAATCAGAAAACATGATTTTTAATAAGCTTAGCTAATAATGACTATAGCCGTTGAAATCAGATGTGCAATTTTTCCATTTTCAAGTTATTTTAAGTATTTTTCAATCGTTGAAACAGACAATCTGAGTGTCTTTTTTAGTAAGCACAACTGAAAATGTTCACAATAATGGTAATTACAATGCAATATTTAGGCTATTTGAAGTTGGGTTTTTTTTCTAGTGGAGTCAGACAATTCAAGGGTAAGTTTTAGTGAGCCTAGCTAATAATAAGTCATTGTAATTACATACAATTAATACTTAAATAAAAGAAATTTCTCCCATTTCAAGTAGAACCAAGCAAAAGTATATACCAATTGCTAGATAAGATTTTTGATTTTTAAGACTACTTCCAGACATGCATTATATATCTTAAAATGAAAAATAACTAACACAAATGAGCCACATCTTCTGCCAATTGGGTAAGAATTCATAGTACGGTTTTTAAATTGGTTTAAGCCAGTGGATGCTTAAGGTTGTATTTTATACTTGAAGTCACACTGTGTAATCACCACTAGATGCCGCTGTATTTTGCAGTGCAATTCAAAGCGTGTGCTACAAAGCATAAGGAAGAATACAAATTTTGGGGACTCAAAGTAACCAAGAATTGCACCATATTTACTCTAATTACTTGTTGTCCCAGCCTTTCACAAGGTTTTAGGATTTTGGGGGTACCTGTAGCTGCAAGGTGGCGGACAATAATGTCAGCTCCCTCTAGATGAGCCTCACACTATGTAAAAAAAAAAAAATCTTGACTTACGACATTTTAAAATTTAAAAAAGCACCTTCATGTACAGTAAGAGTTCAAGTATATTCTAATTTCTTATTATATCTGTTTTATTTTGATAAACAACATTTTTTTAGCATTGAGGCGCTAAATCATACTTAATGTCCCTTTAAAAATATACTTAGTGCCTCTTGCTAGTGAAATGCTCATAAACCATGATTTCATCTAATTAATAGCCAATCTCAATCTGTCTCTCAAGTGTAATGAATGTTGGGAAACGAGAAATGTATGTATATATATATATATATATATATATATATATATATATATATATATATATATATATATATATATATATATATATATATATATATATATATATATACTCCTGGAGTCCACAACGGAAAAAAAACATTCTTAGTTATATTATTCATAAAAACAAAAAAATAATATTACAATTAAAAGTATCAAGTAAATCTTTTCAGTACAATGATAAAATCTTATGCCATAATTTCCCCACCAAAACATAACAAACTGGGTGTCAGCCATAACTTCCAATTATCCACATTTTACATTCATCTAATTTGTATATATTGAAGAACTAGGCCAAAATAAGATGCATTGCATAGGATCTCTGGAGAATTTTGCAAAGAGAGGCAGAAAATGAGGTGGTTGAAATTGATTTAATCGCATGGCTTGTTGATTCATCTGTGTTTGATGCCTTTTGTTGTAAAAAGTGCGATCACCTTGGATATACAAGCATTATCCTCAGTGAACTCAAAGCAAGGTTCGTCCACCTTTTTCTTGGCCTTTAAAAGCCAATTTCCCATTTTTTTGGTACCATTAAAAGAAATAACCCAGTGTGAATCATGCATTTTGCAGAGCCTTAAATATATCCGTCTTTCAAATGTGACCTTTAATAATGTGTTTGCATTTATCAAGAAATATGATTTTTCAGTAAATCACAAATACATTTTTTTTCAGACAAATATCTCCCCTATATAGGTGTTGAATAAAATATGTAATATGAAGCTTATATTTTTAGTTGCAGGAATTTCTTACCATTCATTTGACCAGTGGAAAATTCTACCCTAATTTTTGGCATTGCCCATAATAAATGTCCATATTTGATACAAAATCATTGCACTAGCACACATCACATAGTGCCTTGTTAAGGTGTAGCATGCACCTGTCTTCTTGGGATATGACGCTTCTAAAGACAATACTATACAAACTAATGCTAGCTGCAGTTAATCACAAGGGATGAATAAATGTGATGGCAAAGCGAAGCCACCAGAGAGCAGTATCGGTGTCATTCTTTAGCAAATTAAACATTTACAAGCACTTTTCAAACCTTAAAAACACAACATTAAAATTCAAAGTTTTTCAAGGATTTCAAGCGCCTGTATGAACCCTGTCAAAGGGACAACCAAGTCGTTTCGATGCACAAAACGGCTTCATGTGTAAATAGTGTTGAGATTTTTCTTTGCATTTTCACGTCATCGTGTTTACATTTATGAAAAACGGTTCCAAGCCATTTGTGGCTTACCTCCAGGGCTTTCCTCTTACTGTTTAGCAGCCTGGCGATGTCCCGTGCCACCCTCTCCACCAGGTCCTTGGGGTTGTTCCTCTTGATTTCAAACTGGCTCCTCTTCTCATTGTAAATCTGAACGCACACACAAACAAAAGGGAGAAGCACAACTCGGATTACACAGAGCACCTCCGTTTGTTTTAAGGGTTTAAATAATTTAATCGCAGGGGAGCAGTGTGCTTGCTCTGAAGTGAGCACACACGGTGGTAAACATGATCCGCCGAGCAGGCAAGCAGTCTGCCATCGCTCCCGCAAGTTTCAGAGCAGAAGCGTAAGTAAACTCAGAGTGAGCTTCTTAATGGCACAACCATACCAGGGCCAGCTGCTGTCTGGAAAGCAAGACATGAAGAATAACGTCTTAACCTTATTCTCTGTCCAAAATACTGAAAATGAAGTCAAAAGAGTGGGCCCCGACTATTCTAAATGTTTCAGATTAACTAATTTGGTGCCAGAAAGTATAAATGTGTTTTCAAAAGCATTGTCTGTCCTGCAGTTAATAAATACATAAAGGCTTTGGCGCAGCCTCACGATGAGTATCGAGCCTCTGGGAATGATTAAGTAAGATAAATCACCACAAGATGGCAGGAGTGGCTTTGATCAGATCTTTGGAAACACACTTAGTGTCTTGTTTTGTTTTCTGTATCCACTGTATTACACTGTATGGCAGTGTGTCGGCAGCCCATATGCCGTGTACGCGCAGTGTGACAATAAAAGTGAAGATAGTTTAACGCTTCAAAGCTTTATTCTTTCTCAAAACAATGAGAAAGTCCTTTCGTCATTGTTAGGACAGAGAGGGAAGATTTTTCGTACACATCAACGATCACCATAAAGACCCGAATTATGTGATACGTTCACCCGAAAAGTCATTGCAAAGTTCGTGCATAATTTTATTTTTCTTGCAACAAAATGTTATTTTGCAAGAAAAGTGCAAATGTGTTTAAGGAATGCATTGTTTAGATATTGGAGGTATCACAATAATATTAAAAAAGAGCTTTAAGGCCCGGTCACATAGCCTTTTGCGTCTGCATCGCGGGTAAAATTTTGAGATTTTTTTTTTTGCCCGTGGTTGCCCGCGATGGAAAATGCGCAAAATTGGCCAACCCGCTGTTCATCCGTGGTATGCCCGCAAAACAGACGCCGGCAACTGTTACGCTTCTTCATCGCGTCAGTTCCACGTCATTTCCGCGTGTGGACCACGGGTATAAAAGCTGCCGAGCCGGGCTGTAGAAATCATAACTGCTCAAGACACAGTCTCGTGAAGATCAAGATTTCAAGCTATGGCACCGAAGAAGAAGCCAATATGTTATTATTGTAATAGTTTTTCATTTTTATTTTATTATCTCGTTATGAAATGAAAAGAAATGTCAAGAAATAAAAATGGATTAAGACGAGGTCACTACGGTGACGGGGATCCATGTTCACCCCTTGACGTCTCGAGCACAACTGACGTGTGCTCGGCAAATCGCGCTGTATATACGCGGAGAAAGGCGTTTGACGTCACACGCGTTACACACGCTAATTCATGTGAGATAACACAGCGATACAGGCGCAGAACAAACGTGCTATGACCGTGCTCCACCCGCGATTATCCGCTAAAATTTCGCGTCCTACCCGCGTGTAACCACGTCTTGGCCACGGCCGTAGCACGTCCTAGCACATTCGTACCGCGTCTTTACCTCGTGTGCACCCCGTGTGCCGCCGGCGGTTACCCGTGGTCTAAAGTTTTGAGCAGCGCAAAACTTTTTCGCGCGGCCAACCGCATGTGAATTTCTTAACGCGTGTAAAGCACTGCTGTATCTCGTCTGTATCGCGATCTCAAAGCGCCCAACAGCGTCTGCTTCACGGGCGGAAATTTCTGGCCGTGATTCAGCCTCGATACGCCCGTGAAAGGCTGTGTGACCGGGCCTTTAAGTGGAAGTTCTGCTTGAAATGCATCCTTTCCAAAAAGCCGTTTTTCTCAGCAGTCTTCTTGGAAACGAGTATAAATTAGAAATGTTTAACTGTTGTTTACTGCACAATGGTAAATGTTTGAGGCATACATTTTTCTAAGAAAAGATGAGGGTTCAAAATGGCAACAATTGGTTGGCACCAGCAATTCCCATTTGAGAGAAACCTCTGGCACTAAATGAGTTAATATTGTATATATAGAATATGAGGAAGCATCAGAATTGATCAGGTAAATTGGCATCACTGTTGCTCTGTACATGCAAGCACATACAGTAGTAGTAGTAGCAATTGCTTTAAGATCAAACCTAAATAGTACCCAACCCTACACAAACTACATGAACACTCACAATAGAGAGAATCGTTCCTAAAGAGGTAATTAGGGGTGAAAATCTTTGGGTGCTTTGCTATTAGAGTACGATTTAGACTATATTACTCATATATATTTTTTCCCTGGGGGCACAGTGGTAGGGTGGTTAGCACACAGCGCCGCGGAGGTCGAGCGTTCAATTCCATTTGTATCTAATAAAAACAGAAGTTATTTTCCACTCCATTCATCAATCGAATCCATCAATCCATACGTTCTCTTCCAGGCCGCATCCTCAGCAGGTAAAATCAACAGTATTTGATTCACAACATTTGAACTAAACAGCTACTTCAAACTTACTACTCCACATACCGTTGTAAATATGTTTATTGGGTAAATATTTAGCATTCTCCACATGAATGTAGATAGTCCCGTTTTTATTTCTTAATTGATCTAAAATACATTTTCTTTTCACATATGAATCATCCAAGTTAAGTTTATACTGAGTTATACACATTTTCACAACGTTTTGTGTATTGCGACCCAATGCAACATCTATTGCAGCCTGGTCATCCTAGAAGGGGAATTCCCACTTGTATGGCCCCTTCTCAATGCAGGGATCAGAATGGAGATTTTCATTTTCAGCTGAAATAGCCAGGGTCCAGGAATAAAGCAAGATAAGTTCAAATGCAGTTCAGTCCCTGCAGCTTGAGCAACAATGCGGCCAATTTTTTTAACGGCCGCCAGGGTGCGCCAGAGCAATAAAGGAAAGAGTGAGACAGTCGGATTTTGAATTTGTTTGCTACGCAAGAGAAAAAGTGAAAAAGTCGGAATGCCTTTAGGGTTCAAAAACAGCGTAAATCCGCGGATCCGCGGAAAATTCTGATCCCTGTCAATGTTTGTTATTTTCCTCAAATTAGGGTTTTGACTTTTTCCAAGTCGGCTTCAGATCAGGGAAGGTGTAATTGTGGCCTGTGCAGTTCTTTAAGACATTTTATGATTAAGGGCTATACAAATAAATGTAAACAGTATTTTATTCACAACATTCAATTTAGAATTCATTTATATCTTTAGAAATGTTTCAAGATGCAGAATACCAGCAGCAATGACCAATCTAACCAATTACTAAAAGGGATAAACAGTAGAAAGACAGATTTGAAATATCAGATTGCTGCAACACGAGACAGCAGAAAATCCCCAATACCTCCCAAAAACATACAAAGTCCAAACAGGTCTATAAACATATACTGTACTTATTGCGGTTTCGCCACTTTGGATATGTTTGTCGTACATTGTGTTCTGCATTCTGATTGTCTAAACAGTCGCTCAACCCCTTTTCCGCAATGGATGCCCGCACGTCATCGACGATGCAGTTTGAGTTGTTCATAGGCGTAAAACTTTTTAAATCTTAAGATTTTATAAAAGCCATCATGTCAACAGAACACTGGACCAACAAAAGCATCGGCAGCTGGGGCCAAAAGGCAGAGCAAGATGCTTTATATCGCCAACAAAGATGGACTTCTCCTTTTGCCCTGCTCTTTGGCGGCCTTTAGTAGCTCCCTGTCCCTTTTTTAAACATGTTTAATAATATGTTTTTGGTAAAATGGAAAGCACGTTTTGCATTGAAAATAAATAGATACAGTATCTGTTTCCTTCCATGTAAGGCTTAAATAAGACTAGTAATTTTTGAGGCTCCAGACAGAAATATTTTCAAATATATCTTTTAACATTTTGGGTAGCTGACCAAATGACTACTGCAGTTTCCCAGATCTTCCACATGATGGCGACAAAGTATCATGTGAGGTAAAGTTTATGGCATCCTTAAACAATACATTTGTGGAATAAAGCATTGAGATTATTTTTTAAAAACATAAATTAACACGACAAATCTTATTTGTAAAATGTTTTTTTAGAAAGCACAGTACTTTTATTTGTTAAATAAATACTCAGGGTTGGGTAGGGTTACTTTAACTGGAATACTTTCAATTACTTTTGGATTACTCCAATACCAAATATGCTAATAAAAGACAAAAGAAACTAAATAGGAATAAAATTACTAAATTTTCTGCAGGCTTGGGGAGTAATGGAATACATGGAACGACAAAAATAATGTTGGCAAGCTGTTTGGATTTATTTTCATTTTGTTTCTGTCGCGTTTTATGTTAGTTTTGCCGGAGATCAAAGCCAGGAGACAAAGCTTACCATGTGTTGTGAGTCATAATTTTATTCATATTTAGTTTATTTTGTCTTTTATTAGCATATTTGGTATTGGACTGATCCAAAAGTAATTGAAAGTAATCCAGTTAAAGTAACCCTACCCAACCCTGTAAATGCTTCAGTATTTTTTTCTTTAAATAGATAATACAGTGCTAAAGAAATGAAGGTTTTGCCTGTTATGGGGCCTTTTTCAAACACAACATTCACGAAAAACGAGGGATAACTGTAAACTATTGTCAAAATCACGTTTTTCCTGGGGTTGCAAACGTACACTAGCTTACTAACATAGTCCATAAGTCGAATTGACGTGCTGGGATCCATCCTTTGGCAACCTTTCGTCCAAGCTGAAAGCTGGACAGGAAGCTATTGGCCCAGCAAGCTGACACATCTGGTCCCACAGGTTCGGACTGCGCCAGATGAGCACTCTGATGAGATTTGCTGGCCTTGGTTTTATTCTGGCTGGGCTTTCAGCGATCCAAATTGTGTTTACCTTATCGCAATAGATAAAATAAAAGACCTACACATGCTCTACATACAATGAAGTTATCTATGGTATTGTAAAAATGAAACCATTTGATCTGTGTCAATGCAGTGATGCATTAAGTAAAATGTCTGAGTCCGTGCCAAATGTGTTTTTGCCTAATTAATATATATTTTGCTTTAGTGCTACGCCTTGTTTTGGAAGATTGACTATGGCAAGCACCCAGGTGAGGATCCTAATTAAGTATGTCGCTATAAATTTGGCGGCTCCTTTAATTATAATTGCAATGAATGTCATAAGCAATTTTCGATAATGAATAATGAGAGCATTGCAATAAATAATCAACTAGACTAAGCATAAAAACCTTCATAACAAACGGACACATACAATTTGTATGTTTGAAATGTGAGAGACCAAATGCAAACAAGGAGATAAATTGTTGGCAATGATGAGTGCCACTTGTTTAAGATGATCAACGAAGGTTGACATTTAAATGACTTTACAAGAATTTTGAATATTGAACATTGTGCAACATTGCAAAGAGTAGCAAGAAGAGGCTGATCAATATATTTTTACAAACACGTTTTATGGCCAACTTGTCAACAATTTTCAACGCCAATTTGCCAAGTTCTCCAGTACCATTTGAAGAAGAAATCCGGTGTGAATCTTGTATTTTGCAAAGTAATAAATATATTTGTGACCTTCATTAATTATTTTTAATCTTGTGTATGCATTTATCAAGCCGTATGATCTTTAAATCTAGAGTAAATCACAAATAAATGTGTTTTTCAGACAAATCCCTCCCCATATAGGGTAAAATGTAGTAATATGTAGCTAACATTTTCTAACAATTTACCCATGCGTTTCGCTACCTTTATTTTTATTTGTATTTTTCTTGATTTTTAGTTTTGTTGCAAAAAGAATCACATTACAGAATGAACAAATCATCTGAAAAGATAACAGAGGTCAGGTTGGGTTAGGGAAAAAAACAGTGGACCGTGTGTACAGTAAGATCAAACATCTAGTTGGATCCGCCCATCTCTGTCTGTCCCTCACCCCCTCATACACCCCCCCTCCGGAGGAAAACAAAGCCTATACAATGAGGACAGTACAAACATCTTCTTTGTTCCTTTATCTCTTTGTTTTCCTTATATATTCACTGTAAAATGTGGGACTGGAGTGCCACGACCAATTTCGTTGTCACAATATATCCCATGTTGTAACAATGACAATAAAGGTATATTCTATTCTATACTGACAGATCAAGATCAAGCTGGACATTAGTATTATGTGTCTTCTTAGAACAAAAAATAGTTAGGCACAAGGGAGGTTTATTATGACTTGGATTTTAAATGTTAGAGAGTATTTCTTTCACTCATTCATGAATTATCATTGACATTCTCACCTTCACACTCATGTTAATGGTACATTTAATTAGTTACATTTCATCATCACAAATTCATGTATAAATTTGCGGCCTTGTAACTTTTAATTGTGCTTTTATTTTATTTCTACAATCATCCACCTGCCCAAATATATGTCCAGATTTTATATTGGCATCTTAGCTACATTTTTCTGAGATATCAGTGATAAGAGGTCAGTATTCTATACAAGCTGCCTGTGTTTGATCAAGCATGACACAAGCGTAATGGATCCGCTAGTGCACAATTTTCCACAATTGCTGTTGCCCATGTTTATTTTTGTATCACTTACTGCCACATACACAGAAAATCAATTGTTTCACACCCTTTTCTACATTGCCCTAGGAAAGACTTTTTCACTCTATTCTAACTACATAGATGCTAAATCTCACCAGTCTGTTTAGCCGTAAATTCAAATAACGTTTGAGGTAGTTATGCGTACACAATTGGGAGTCTTGGAGATCCACTCTTCGGGCGGCAGTAGCTCAGGAGGTAGAGCGATCGTTTTAGGATTAAGGGATCCCAGTTCGAATCTCGGCTTGTCCGTGTTACATGTCGAAGTGTCCTTGGGTAAGACATTGAACCCCCAATTACCCCCAATAAGCAGGTTAGCGCCTTACATGGCTGCACAGATCACGACCGCTATTGGGAAATGTGAAGCACAATGTAAAGCGCTTTGGGAAGTCATTAACTTGAAAAGCGCTAAATAAATGCAGATCATTCATTTCATTGATTACATTTAGAATATGGGTCACTATCAGCATTATTGGTAGTTATTAACAATCGTTTGTAAATTCCTGTAAGAATTATGTAAAGATAGAGGCAGCCAACAGAAGACAATGTCACGAGACGTGGTGGCGTGGAAGGTGACCGGACCAGAACGGAGGCAGGAGGCATGAAGGGAGAACTCAAATGCGTTGACGATCCATAGGTTTTATTTAATAAAATAAAAGTCGCCCAATACTCCGGGGCAAAACAGAACAATACAGAGTTCCTCCGGCACGAACTCAACAGGACAAGGCATAACAGACTAAAACAGGACAAGGCATAACAGAACGGGATTGTGAATAATGAGTAGTAAGTGAAGAACCAGCCCCCGCCAAACCCAAAATCCAGCCTTAAGTAGCAGAACAGCAATCAGCTGATCTGCTTCAGCTTGAGTTCGGGGGCGTGGCATACTGGTCGTCATGGCGACCGTGACAGAGCCCCCCTCTTAAGGGACAGCTCCCGAGGTCCCAAAAAAAAAAAAGAAAAAATTACTACCTCGCGCCCCGGAATGTTGACGATCGCGATTGGGGCAACCCTGCTCCCTCCTCCGAACACGCAGGAACGGGGAGAGGCAGGCGCCATCTGCGTCGGGCGGATCGGAATCGGCGCTCGGCAGGGGGGGTCTGGTGGCCAACTGGACAGGGGATGACAGACAGGCAGAACCGACGAGAACAGGACAGGCAAAAACAGGACAGGCAAAAACAGGACAGGCCGATGCAGAAGTGGTGATTCAGACAGGACAGGCGGAATCAGAACAGACAAGACATGAGAGAGTCAAAATCAGAACCGGCAAAACAGGAGCAGCTGAGTCGGACTGGCACGCAGGCAGCGGAGTCGGACTGGCACGCAGGCAGCGGAGTCGGACTGGCACGCAGGGGAGTCGGACTGGCACGCAGGGGAGTCGGACTGGCGGGCAGCGGAGTCGGACTGGCACGCAGGGGAGTCGGACTGGCGGGCAGCGGAGTCGGACTGGCGGGCAGCGGAGTCGGACTGGCGGGCAGCGGAGTCGGACTGGCACGCAGCGGAGTCGGACTGGCACGCAGCGGAGTCGGACTGGCACGCAGCGGAGTCGGACTGGCACGCAGCGGAGTCGGACTGGCAGGCAGCGGAGTCGGACTGGCAGGCAGCGGAGTCGGACTGGCACGCAGCGGAGTCGGACTGGCACGCAGGGGAGTCGGACTGGCACGCAGGGGAGTCGGACTGGCACGCAGGGGAGTCGGACTGGCACGCAGGGGAGTCGGACTGGCACGCAGGGGAGTCGGACTGGCACGCAGGGGAGTCGGACTGGCACGCAGGCAGCGGAGTCGGACTGGCACGCAGGCAGCGGAGTCGGACTGGCACGCAGGAGAGACTGAATAGCAGGCAGTCGGCACGGGAGTCGGGCAGGCAGGCATCAGAGTCGGAGTCGGCCCGACGGGCAGCGGAGTCGGAGTCGGACTTGCACGCAGGGGAGAGGGAATAGCAGGCAATCGGCACGGGAGTTGGGCAGGCAGGCGTCAATTCTTCCTGGGACCCCATTCGAGGCACAGCAAGGGCCACGACGGGCGGGGCCGTGGTTCGAACGGGCAGGGAAGGCCAACTCAGTAGGCGCCTGCCGAACTGCGCTCTCCAGCTCTCCCAAGTCGCGCTGGGATCGTTCGCTGAGTTCTATTTGTTGGCTGGTTCATTCTGTCACGAGACGTGGTGGCGTGGAAGGTGACCGGACCAGAACGGAGGCAGGAGGCATGAAGGGAGAACTCAAATGCGTTGACGATCCATAGGTTTTATTTAATAAAATAAAAGTCGCCCAATACTCCGGGGCAAAACAGAACAATACAGAGTTCCTCCGGCACGAACTCAACAGGACAAGGCATAACAGACTAAAACAGGACAAGGCATAACAGAACGGGATTGTGAATAATGAGTAGTAAGTAATGAACCAGCCCCCGCCAAACCCAAAATCCAGCCTTAAGTAGCAGAACAGCAATCAGCTGATCTGCTTCAGCTTGAGTTCGGGGGCGTGGCATACTGGTCGTCATGGCGACCGTGACAGACAATGGCAATTACAATTACAATCTTAGTTACAAAAATTCGAAGCATATACAGTATGTTTTGTATTAGAATAAAAAGTGATGCCTTTATAAATGAGCACTTCTAGACACCAGAATTTTGATAGAAGAGATATTTTTGGAACAAAAATCTTGCTCGACATACGAAAAAAAAATCCAAGTTACGCAATTTCCAATAAGTCTATCACTAGAGACTACTCACTTCTCTACACCGTCAGCATCAGCCCGTCACAGTTTGCGTAAGACTTCCCACCAAATACAGGGGAGTTGAAAAAAACACAGTTGAAGTACAGGCAAAAAAAATGATTCCGTGGTATTTTCTTTTATGAATACGCTATTTTTTGATTACATTAACTTTAATTTTGATAGTACAGTAAGTGCTCACAAATCATTAACAATCCATCCCTGTCACAGCCAGAGTTCCCATTACTAATAAGTTGCGCATTACAATTACGTACTTATTTGTTTTCCTGATACAGTGGAACCTTGATTCTCGACCATAATCCGTTCCAGAACCCTGTTCGAAAACCGATTTGTTCGATCACCGAAATCATTTTTCCCATTAAAAATAATGTAATCTTACGTTCGCGTCATCGTAATCTTCCGTACGAAAGATTCCCCTAACATGAACGTGTAAAAACAAATAAATCAGGTCGTTTACAAGTCATTTAGCACCCGGGTCTCCACAACAAGTGGTGAGCGGTTCATTGGAAAGGGGGCTCCGTTCCAACACCCTCAATGTTGGGCTCCGTTCCAACACCCTGAATGTGTAACGTAAACTTAAAGCTAACCCAGGCTAATCGTACGTTCGCGTTATCGTAATCTTATGAATATGGGTTCTTACCTTTGTGGTGGTCAGCAGAAGGCACTCGCACACTTCCTTCATATTTGGCTATTATTTCTTTCTTAGATGCAATAGTTGTCAGCGCTACTTTTCTTTTTTCACCTGTAGCAACTTTGCTGCTTGCACTGACTTTCTTCGGAGGCATAATAAGGGGCTAAAACACCCGTTCGCCGCTCAGCATCGCACCCTAGCGTACGCACTCACGCATTACCGGCGTTCGAACTCCGATTTTTTGACCGAACGGCGAAGCAAGAATTTCTCGAAATTTTTGGTCGGACACCGATTTGTTCGAACTGAGAGGCGTTCGAAAACCGAGGTGCCACTGTACATTTTTTCCGTGTTTTGACCATTTCAATTATTGTACTGTGAAAAAAAAAAATGATAATAATAAATAGCTTTTTTGTTAGACCAATTCTATCCTGCCCATTTCGGCTGTAATCCAGATTGTCTCTAGACGACAACGTCGTCATAGATTAATAACATTGCCTCAGTACACTTACAAATCTTATCCTCAATCAAGCATTTACAGAGTTTATGTTCTATTCTACATATTCTATCTTGCTGTGAGTTAACAAGGTACATATTTTTTGCATTAAAGTCCTGTCCCGTTTACCATGCTTTGTGGATGCGACTTGGTGTGAATTTATGATTCAATATATGCATGTTGCATGTTCTACCCGTGCTTGTGTGGGTTTCCTCCGGGCACTCCGGTTTCCTCCCACATTCCAAAAACACGCATGTCAGGTTAATTGGACGGTCCCAATTGTCCCTAGGTGAGATTGAGCGAGTGGAAAAAAATTGCTCCAATCACTATGAGCACAACCCTGGAATGAATTAAGCTTGTATAAAGAGTTACCACTGTATTTTGATATCTCGTATTTCTAGGGAAGTGGTATGAGAAGAATATAAATCGCATTCAAAAGAAAGTTTGTTTTAAAGAATCCAGTCTTAAAACTGGAACAAAATACTGTAGGGCAATGGCCTTAAAAGTTACAAAGCAATCTATTTGTTCTCAGATTAAAACATCTACTACTACTAATCAGTCATGAAGTTGGCTGGAGGTTGCAAAGCATGGGCTTCATTTTATGCCGGCCTGTCATTCTCCGAGGGAAGGACGCGAGGAGGCTCAACAAAACGCTGCCGACGGCCAATCAAACCTCCTGCTGCTGACACTTTACACAGGATATGACACTAGCGACTGCCAATTTCTGCCAATATGCTTTGGCTGGCACATAGGACGCAAGTGGACCAAACTCGCACAGTACAGCTTGCGTCCATCACACACATTCTGTCATGCTCATCATCAAACCACGACAACAGCTTCCAGGGTGCCAAAAACTCAAGAGTGGCACAGTACACACACAGATGGGAAGACAGAGGGCGACGACATGCCAATAATCCACAGTAAAAAAAAAAAAAAAAGCCATCCGCGAACAAGTCAGAATGATGTCAATTTTTGTGCCTATAGATAAGATAAGGCTAAGGAATTTAGCTCATGTGGAGTCTATTTTTACGATCACAACTTACATACATTTATACACTAAGAGTATATATTCATGTATGAATTGATGGGTCGATAAATGCTGCTGACCAAAATCGCATAACTTTGTATGCAACAGGAATCCAACACGAGAGGAAGTACTGCAGTTCACTCAAAATGCCAGAAACAATAAATTGCAAAGTGCATACCGTAAATTCCGGAATATAAGCCGCTACTTTTTTCCCTTATTTTCAACCCTGCGGCCTATTCAGTGATGCGGCCAATTTATGTAATTTTTCTAACGGCCGCCAGCGGCGCTTGAGTGTTGCTACCATTAACTGCCCTGTCAAAGCTGTATTATTATTATTAAAGCTTTGAAAACTCTCTCAGTGTACCGTCTTTCTTTGTAAATATGTGTAACCCATGTATGATATGTATTTGCAACTGTATATTTTTGTAATGTATTTATTTGTATTTATTTTAGACACTTATTCTGATATGTTTTGCACATGTGAACAAAAAATGAGGGGCGGAACAAACGCGGGGTGCCGAGTTTAAGTAGGGACCGCTAAAGGTGAGGGACAGACAAGGAAAGAAGAAGGGGTAAAAAGTTGGTTAGAGAAAAAGGAGTTGCGTCAGTAAATGTGTTCATCTGATATATTTTTCCCACCCTGAATTGGAAAATGTACAGAAGCCGAACAATAAAATCTACTAGGATCTTAAGAATTTAAAAACAGTCAGAGCTATCCTAACACGGGCTTGACTAAACATCCCTGTTACATAAAGATGAAACACTAACTGAATCTAAATGAACAAAACATTATTTCAAGAAGATGCAGGATAAAACGGAATACCAACTACTTGTAACAAATAATACATGGAAATAAGTAGACACAAGAAACAATCTACACCAAAATGAGACTATGAAAAGTGGAACACTCACAAGCTCTAAATCAGGGGTGTCAAACTCATTTTAACTTGGGGGCCACATGATAGAAGAAACATTCTGTCGGGGGCCGGACTAGTAGATTAAAGAGAAAGAAAAAGAGAGATAAAAAAAAATAAGAGAAAGAGGGAGGGAAAAGAAGAGAGAAGGCGGGACAAAGAAAGAGAGAGGGAGACAGCGTGCGAAACAAAAGAGTTAAAAAGAGAAGTCGTTAGAGAGGGGGAAAGAAAGGGAGAGGGAGAAAAAAATCCAAAGAGAAATAAAGAAAGATGGAGAGAAAGGAAAAAAGAAAGCGTGAAGGGTAGGAAGAGAGAAAGAGACAAGAGAGAAAAGGAAAAAATAAAGTTAGAGCAAAAGAAGTTAAAAAGACACAGAGACAAAGAGCAACAAAGAGAGAGAGAGAGAGAGAGAGAGAGAGAGAGAGAGAGAGAGAGAGAGAGAGAGAGAGAGAGAGAGAGAGAGAGAGAGAGAGAGAGAGAGAAATAAATACAGTGTCTTTGTGAGAGGTACCTGGCTTTTGGCAACATCAAGTTGACATATTTCAACCTGCAGCTTGTTTTTCTCTTGCGCTTCTTTGAATGTGAGTGCGGGCCAGATTCAATCCCTTAGCGGGCCTGATCTGGCCCGCGGGCCGCCTGTTTGACACCTGTGCTCTAAATGAACAAAACATTAAAGGTGCAAAGTGAGGCACCCGATTCTCTTGCTTAATGGCAGAGGGCAATAGTGAGACCGAGGATTCTTATCTGGCGCACACTTCAGCTCGAAACAATAGAATTGGTGACAGTATTAGCAAGCTAAAAAGTAAAGTATTTTTTTTTAATGTTGCATGGCTTTTTTTCTTAATGGAGGATTCTCAATCTATTGATGCTTTTATTCAAAGGAAGGAGCGAAGAGAAACAAAATAAAACGATTTTTTCTTTGCTACAGTTCATAAAGGTATATTGTTTTTTGCTCTGCCAATCAAATGATGAATACAATGTAATTTCATTTATTTCTTAATTTGAATGTGCCTCACCAGACACGATCCTCACCACACGTCACTGCGCTTAACTCACCTGCAATCCATACCTGACAACTTGTACGTTTTCCCCGTATTTCATGTTTTATAGTCAAGTCAAGTCAAGACATTTTTATTTGTATAGCCCTTAATCACAAAGAGTCTCAAAAGGCTTCACAGGTTATTACACAGACTATTTTTACACCATCCCCTGATCTGGAACCAACATGAGGGCAAAGAAAAACTCAAAAACCTCAACATGAAGAAAATGAAGAAACCTTAAAAGGAACCGCACATGTGGAATCCCCCTTTCAGGATTACCAGACAGCAAAGGATTCTGCAATCACAAATAATACATAGATATCTTCCAAGAAAAATCTAGGTTATTCATATGCTATAGATAAAAAAAAAAATATATATATATATATATATATATATATATATATATATATATATATATATATATATATATATATATATATATATTCAGGGATCAGAATGGAGATTTTCATTTTCAGCTGAAATAGCCAGGGTCCAGGAATAAAGCAGGGCGGAAATCCCCCCCCCCAAGCGCCTGGGTTTTAGGCAATTTACTTGTCCAAAACCATGCTTATATTTATCATTTAAGTAACATTTTTAGAAGATTAAAATAATTTGCCCACATAACTTTTTTTTTGTAAATACTGCAAGACAAGTTCAAATGCAGTTCAGTCCCTGCAGCTTGAGCAACAATGCGGCCAATTTTTCTAACGGCCGCCAGGGTGCGCCAGAGCAATAAAGAAAAGAGTGAGACAGTCGGATTTTGAATTTGTTTGCTACGCAAGAGAAAAAGTGAAAAAGTCGGAATGCCTTTGGGGTTCAAAAACAGCGGAATCCGCGGATCCGCGGAAAATTCTGATCCCTGTATATTCATACATTTTTTGATCATTCCATCATGTGTACGCCATAAAATAACATTTGTGAGCAACATTTTTCGTTATTATTTTATATAGACTGATCCATTTTGCCTATCTCGGCTTTATCTTGGTCACTGGTAGCAGATGACCACGTCATCGTAGATTGCTAATACTGTATCAGTACACTATCAAATATGATTTTGGATCTAAATTTTTTAGTAAATAAAATAAACTCTTTTACAAAAATGATATTTTTTTATTCTATTTATATACTACCTTTCTGTGAGTAAATAGGTGCCGTGTTGTTTTTGTAAGACTTATTATTGCTTAATAAGGGGAATTAATTAATTCATTAATAAGGGGAGCAATTGGGTGAGGTTATCGAACTTGTAGGTATAGCTGAAAAAAAACTTTTTTAATGATGGCGAACACTAGTATATTACAAACGACAATTACTGAATAAGAGACATTAAAGTCGTAGCTTTTTAGTATTACATTGCAGCGAGCGCACATTGTCATCTGCCACTTTTCGTTAGCCACACATGCTAACGCAGTTGCATTCCTTGTAGAATTAAGCCTACCTGACAGTTTGTGTACATGTTTTCCCACCGCTGACACTCATCATCAGTCTGTTTTTCTGCCTCTGCTGTCTCATTAAGGCATCCGACTCTTCCCCCAAACATGACATCAAATGTAGCCGTCAATGTCTGTGCTGCCTGCTAAATTTGTCGGGCCTACTGCAGGCATCGGCTTTTATTCAACAGCGCGGAGCTTCTTCGTCTTATCGAGCTCCCCACAGAGAGGCATCCGCCGCACTCGTGGTGCTGAAGGAAAGCCGGTCCGCTCGGCTGAGAAACCCTAATATTCCTTAATGACGCCGCATCTGTCTCTGTCAAGCAGCCGGACTCGGGCCTATTGTGGCTCACTTGACGGCAGATAAGCAGTCCTCCCTTCTCCGCACGGCAGGACAAATACATCGACACTAAAAGCTTTAACAGTAAAAGTTGAAATGTGATGAAATTCTACAGAGGCATAATCGAGAGCATACTGACCAGATGCATCACCTGCCGAAAAACTTTAAAGAACATTGTGAAAACAGCGTGAAGAATCATCGATGTCACCCTCTTGCCCCTACTGGAAATCTACAAACTCCCTCCTTACTCACAAAGCAACCAGGATTGCAGGTGACCCCACCCATCTCACAACATCTTCAACCTGCTGCCGCCGGGGAGAATACTGCGGAGACTTTGAACCAGAACCAGCAGGCTCAAAGTCAGCATTCCCATCAGGCTGTCAGAATTCTCTCCATGACCTGACCGAGCAATTTGTCTGTCTCTGTGTGCCCTGCAACTGGCAGTTCAGGGTGTCTCCTGCCCACTGCCCTAAGATATTTGGGTTGGGTTCGAGGACCCCTGCAACCCTAAGCTGTGCAGACAATGGATTGATGGATGGATGGATATTGTGCACATTGCATATTTAACAATAATGTTGATGATGACAATGATACCGCAAAAGTTGTATTCAAAACGTAATTTCCAATAATTGATGTGGGAAGGCTGGTGGGTTAGGAAGAATTAATGTGAATATAACAATAAGTGTATGTGTGTAAGAGTGTGTATGTGCGCGCCCATGCGTGTGTTTGCATACTCTGGACCACCAGCTCATTTCACACACCGACAGACATCAAAGAGGGTTCGAATTAACCTCCCGTGTCCATTCTGTATTCCAGCCACAATTTCACATTTCCCCGACGCTCCAGCAAGCCGACATTCATATTGAAATGAAACAGATAGAGATTTGCCCTCTACCACTCCGCCCGTTTGCTGCGGGAAGATCGAACTTCAAACGAGTGTGACTAAGGTTGGTGAAATAAGAAAGGAACGTGTTTGCGGGTGGTGAGGTCGAGTGTCATCATGAGGCATCCGGGGGTGTTTATGAGTGCCAAGATCGCCTTTTTTCCCCTGATTAAAGCGGGTCAAGTGGCATTCAGTTGTTGTACTCTTGGAAGCTGGCTCCAGCTGTACTCGGTTTTACTGAGATTACGTCGTATGAAGCTAAGGTGGCTAATTCTTCATGGTAATAGATCATTTGAAATTCAGTCTGTTTAGCTCATTTGATTTGCTGGATAATTTAGGAATGATTTCTTTTACCGTTTTCTCTCTACTGTACTAGTATTTGCTGGCCAAGATCAATCCTCTTTAGACAACAATTTTCGTATTAACAGATAGTCAGGGTGTCATGATTACTCGTTTGGCGCCAGATGCTTCTGGTTACCTGATTGGTTCCCCGTCCTACTTATGCTCAGTCCTTTCACTCGCAAACCTCTGTTTTCACAAGGCAACCATTTTTGACTCTGACTCCGGTCGGTCCCGTTTTGTCACCTGTTTTGATCTGCTGTCCAGGCTAACGACCCGTTTTTTGACCCCGACCACGTTCTAACGACCTGTTATTCTGTCTAACTAAGCTACGATCTCCCGCGCCGGAAGATCCACTTCCGCATTCGGAAAACGCTCCGATCCCGTGAACGGCTTGCTTCCCGCGTCCAGCGAGCACTGGATCGTTGGCGCTGCCTTTCCTCTATATTTTAATAAACTTGTGAGGAACGTTACGCATCTGGGTCCTACTTCTGTTCTGGTCGAATCAAATTGCACGTACTTGCACGTACTTGCACGCGCAACACAAAAGAGATGGACAGAGGCTGCAATGTGACGTGAGTAAAATGCTACAAATTCCGTACAGCTCCTTTAAAATTTCTCTGCATTGTCTTCAAACTAAAACGTTCATCATGTCACATTATCTCATTGTATTTGAACTATATTTGTCACTCGGGAGAAAATATCGTTTACGTCCATTTTTATAATGATGCTGCACTGTTCGGTTGGCACGCTCTATTTATTAAAACGCTTACTTCTGCTCCTTCCTGAGGGCTTTTTATTGTCTTCTTGAAGG
This sequence comes from Urocampus carinirostris, assembly GCF_059441175.1. Lineage (NCBI taxonomy): Eukaryota > Metazoa > Chordata > Actinopteri > Syngnathiformes > Syngnathidae > Urocampus > Urocampus carinirostris. The sequence continues at coordinate 36,246,916 of NC_142354.1, forward strand.
GTTGCACAGCCATCCACTTACCTAAGCTCGTCTCGTTGTATTACATGCAAATGCAAGCCTGGGTACTTTGTTATCAATAAATAAGTCTTTACGTATTGTAATTTTGCATACACTTAGATAGGTTATTTAATAGAATAGAATATACCTTTATTGTCATTGTTACAAAATGGAATAACATATTGTGACAACGAAATTGGGCATGACACTCCAGTTTCACACATTCACAGTGAGGTAAAAAACCCAAGGAGATAAAGGAACAGTGAAGATAAGGTTGTAAAACAAGGAGGATAAGGTTATAGTTATAATTTACACAAAATGTACCCAAGAAATGTCGGCATATAGGATGTTACAAACAGTTTGGTATCGCAGGGTTTGTGCAATATGCATTTGGTGCAAAAATAGTCATCATAGTGCAAAAAATGGTCAACATATGCATTTGGTGCAAAAATAGTCACCATAGTGCAAACAAAGATAGTCAACATTGTGCAAGGTGAGCAGTAAACATTGTGCAAGAAACATAGACATGAGTACCATTTACATTCGTATGAGGTAGTGTTTTTGCAAGAGTTTTTCAGTTTTTTGTGCGGTGTGTGTTTAGGGTGGTAATGGCTCTGGGGAAGAAACTGTCTCTGAGTCTGTTTGTTTTTGTTTTGTGTGACCTGTAGCGCTTGCCGGAAGGCAGCAGCTTGAAGAGGTGGTGGCCGGAGTGAGAAAAGTCCTTGATGATGTTTTCTGCTCTGCTGAGGTAGCGAGAGCAGGCAATGTCCTCCAGACTGGGCAGAGAGCAACTGACGATTTTCTGGGCTGTTTTGATGACCCTCTGGAGCGTTTTCCTGTCTACTGCTGTGCATCCAGCATACCACACCGTAATGCAGTATGTCAGAATGCTCTCCACTGTGGCTTTGTAAAAGGACACCTGCAGCTGCTGTTTTAGCTGTTTTTTCCTGAGCACTCTCAGGAAATGCAGTCGCTGCTGGGCCTTCCCTACCACCGCTCTGGTGTTTGCAGACCAGGAGAGGTCGTCGGAGATGTGCACACCCAGACATTTGAAAGAGTGGACTCTCTCTACACAGTCTCCTTTTATGATGAGCGGTGCTGGATTCCTTATTGGTTGAAATATAGTCTAGGGACGCCTGCTATTCCAATGGAGCCAAAATTACCACTCCAATACCTCGGCTTGGGCAGAATAATAAATATAGTAGACTCATATGTTGACATGCAAATTGCGGGCAGATTAAATCACTGTGACTGAGAGCACAGGTATAAAAAAAATAATACTAAATCGAGTTTTATAGCATTTCATCACTCGCAATAACTGTCGGTTTGTGACGATGTGCGTGGGTGGGTTTTGATTTTATTGGTTGCTCTCCTTTGTGTTGTTTTCTCCGCCGCTTTTCAACATGGACCTACACAACGGCAGAGAGAAGCGTTATGTAACCCTCGGGCCTGGAGGCGGCACAACCCGAGTAGGTTAAATTTGAGGATTGGTTTACCTTAAAATTGAGCACCCATTTCATTGCAGGCATGCGACTTCGCCAAACCTTTTTAACTCTGACTACAAATAATGCAAGAGGCAGAATGTCTTAGGATGTATTTGTGTGAAGCACAAACATAGAAAAGCTTGCTAACAAGGATGGACCGGACTGAGCAATTTTTGATTGAAAACGAATAGAAAATTATGCAGCATGAAACTTAATGAAGGGTTTACAGCATATCTGATTATAAAGATCCAAACACGTTTTTTAGAATGAGTCAAGCAAACACTTTTAAAAGTGAAAGGAATTAATGATTAAATATGACATATTACAAAGATAAGGTTCATGTGATGGAGAGAGGCTTGAATTTCAATTGTTGGCTGACAAAAAGACATGAATTTCTATTGATTTAAAATTAACTACTGTTTGTTTAGTTGGGTTTTGCTCTCTAAAATGTGAATTTTACATAAAAAGTACTAATACCAGATATTGTATTGTTGCCATTACCAGCCTGACATTAAAGACACTGTAATATATGACCATTAGAGTTTGCTGTTTTGTATCATGCAGCCAAAAACAAGTGCTAAAAAGCACAAGGAAGAATATAAACTGCGGGGATTTAAAGTCACCAAACCTCACCATATTCTTCTGAATTTGAACCTGATTTTTACAAGATTTTTGGGGTAGCAGCAAGATGGTAGAAAATGCTGTCTGCCCCCTAATAGTTGCGAATGATGTTATGAAAAAAAAAAAAAAATTGTGGACGTGTGAGTATTTAAAAAAGTTGATATTATTGTAAGTAATGAAGTTTTTTTTACAACTAGGCAGTGCTAATAAAGCATAACGTCATTTAAAGGCATTGCTTTTTGCTACTGTACAAAATTGCCTCAACTGTTTTACAATCAAGAAGAAATTAGATACCACATAGAAAGAAATTTGCTCGTATTGATTCGTTGAATGTACTCTTATTTCATCAGGTTACAGATCATTAAATCATCAATATGAATCCTGATTCAGGCTGCACGATAAACCGAGGTAAGGTTGCTTGTCACTATGTTTAAGTCCTCCCCAAAAGCAAAACCAGT